>NC_034175.2:25345548-25485548 GCF_002021735.2 Oncorhynchus kisutch | reverse complement strand
GGAGACACGTTCTGTCTCCTAGAGATGAACGTACTTTGGTGCGAAAAGTGCAAATCAATCCCAGAACAACAGCAAAGGACCTTGTGAAGATGCTGGAGGAAACAGGTGCATAACGACATAACCTGAAAGGCCGCTCAGCAAGGAAGAATCAACTGCTCCAAAACCGCCATAAAAAAAGCCAGAGTACGGTTTGCAACTGCACATGGGGACAAAGATCATACTTTTTGGAGACATGTCCTCTGGTCTGATGAAACAAAAATACAACTGTTTGGCCATAATGACCATCGTTATGTTTGGAGGAAAAGGGGGGAGGCTTGCAAGCCGAAGAACACCATCCCAACTGTGAAGCACGGGGGTGGCAGCATCATGTTGTGGGGGTGCTTTGCTGCAGGAGGGACTGGTGCACTTCACAAAATAGATGGCTTCATGAGGGAGGAAAATTATGTGGATATATTGAAGCAACATCTCAAGACATCAGTCAGGAAGTTAAGGCTTGTCGCAAATGGGTCTTCCAAATGGACAACTTCCAAAGTTGTGGCAAAATGGCTTAAGGACAACAAAGTCAAGGTATTTGAGTGGCCATCACAAAGCCCTGACCTCAATCCTATAGAAAATGTGTGGGCAGAACTGAAAAAGCGTGTGCGAGCAAGAAGGCCTTACAAACCTGACTCAGTTACACCAGCTCTGTTAGGAGGAATGGGCCAAAATTCACCCAACTTATTGTGGGAAGCTTGTGCAAGACTTCCCAAAACATTTGACCCAAGTTAAATCATTTAAAGGCAATGCTACCAAATACCAATTGAGTGTATGTAAACTTCTGACCCACTGGCAATGTGATGAAAGAAATAAAAGCTGAAATAAATAATTTTCTCTACTATTATTCTGACATTTCACATTCTTAAAATAAAGTGGTGATCCTAACTGACCTAAGACAGGGAATTTTTACTAGGATTAAATGTCAGAAATTGTCAAAAACTGAGTTTAAATGTATTTGGCTAAGGTGTATGTAAACTTCTGACTTCAACTGTACGTACTGTATGTGTCGGGGCTCTCGTGGGCATGAGGATCGGACCAAAGCGCAGCGTGGTAAGTGTTCATGATATTTTATTACTCAAAAAACACTCAAACAAAATTAAGTGAAAAAAACGAAACAGTTCTGTCAGGTGCTGAGACTAAAGAAAAACTAACTACCCACAAAACACAGGTGGGAAAAGGCTGCCTAAGTATGATTCCCAATCAGAGACAACGATAGACAGCTGCATCTGATTGGGAACCACACTCGGCCAAAAACAAAGAAATAGAAAACAAGGAAATAAAGAACCTAGAATGCCCACCCTAGTCACACCCTGGCCTAACCAAATTAGAGTGTGTGTGTGCATGTGTGTGTGAGCAAGCATATGTGCAAGCGTATGCTTGTATGCTTATGTGTGTGTGTGTGTGTGCGCATCTGTGCAAAACAAAATAACGCTAAATACTTCTCACCAAATACTAACCGAGTTATTTCTCGTTCTTTCTTTTGAGATGTGTTTAAGTTTTGAGGGAACTTGGTCTTGTCACAATCACTTTGCCCAAGGCGAGCATACTAATATGGCCCTGGGTGGGACTAAATTATAGCTCAGATTAGCAGGAAGGATGAAGTGGTTTTATTTTTAGAAATTAGAATATTGGTTCCATTATTAACGGGGGGAGGCATCCTTTGATTCTTCTTATGTCTTGTTTTCCTTACAGAGCCTAGTCCCCAAACTGCCTACCTGTGTAAAAAAAAAAAAGAATACTCTTTAGTGGGACGTGAACATGCCTTCGGACATAAAAGTCTCTCTTTCTCTCTCGCTCTCTCTCTCTCTCTTTCTCTCTCTCCCTCCCTCAGAATCCTCTGGCGCAGCACATTTCTCCCTCACATCCTCCCAAAGCCTTTTCTCATATTGTATCAAATCTTTTGTTGTATAGGATTATTGTATTTGTTAATAAGGCAGCCACACATACTGTAGAATACAGGACATACAAGTAATACACACATGCACATCCTCCCTTGACCAATTGTCACTTTGTGAAATTACATTGACTAGGCCTAGTACTCCTGAATTAAAAAAATGATACTCAAACAGCTTCATTCAGTCTTTCAATGCATTTGTTTCCCTTCAGTTCACAATTGGTTATAAAGTGAGATCTCAACAAAATGTCTCTTTAGCCTCATAATGATTGTTTTGAAGGCTATTAGCCCAATAATCAGAATAGGGCACTCCAATGGATCACAATGGCAGTATGTTGCGACTGACTACACCACAACACACTAAGTGAGCCTATATGGTCAAACTGCACACCCCCATTTGCTAATGTTGTTTTCTTAACTGATTTTATGACAAGGGAGCAACAAGGCCTAAACAGGATTAGTCCACTGTGTCCAACCCCATTTGGGAAAAATTACCCCGTACTGATTTTTTTCAATTGCAAAAGACAGTTTTAATTATTGGAATAATTAGTCAAATATATGTGCCTTTACATCTATTGATCTTTATTGTCTGTCCAGTTAGTAAGAAGGGGTCTGAGTATTGACCCCCCCCCTCCCCTCTGCCCCTCAGGGCTTGGGTCAGACGAGAGGCTGCACTACTGGCTGATGGGGCCTGGAGAAGACAGATGACCAGCTGAGCAGAAGGAACTGCAGAGCAAAATAGCTCACACGTCTCGGGTGGCGTCAGGGAGAATTGGGCGCTGCGCAAGACTCTGGGCCTAAGTGTCCTGACGCCTACTTACCAGCCCACCACCAAACATCACCCGGTGACGAAAGCACAGCTCTCTCTCTCTCTTGTCCTCCTGCTCTCTCTCTCCCTATCTCTCTCTCCTGTCCTCCTGCTCTCTCTCTCCCTGTCTCTCTCTCTCTCTCTTGTCCTCCTGCTCTCTCTCTCCCTGTCTCTCTCTCTCTTTCTCTCTCCCACTCTCTCTTTCTCCCTGTGTCAATCTCTCAACTCAATTCAATTCAAAGGGCTTTATTGGCATGGGAAACATATGTTTACATTGCCAAAGAAAATGGAATAGACAATAAACAAAATGAAATAAACAAGTGAAACATTAGTAAACATTACACTCACAAAGGTTTTAAAAGAATATAGACATTTCAAATGTTATATTATTGGCTATGTACAGTGTTGTAACAATGTGCAAGTAGCTGTAGAATGAAAGGGAAAAGAAATAAACAGAAAGATAAATATAGGTTGTATTTACTAAGTTGTTTGTTCTCCACTGGTTGCCCTTTTCTCATGGCAACGGGCCACACATCTTGCCGCTGTGACGGCACACTGATGTATTTCGCCTAACAGATATGGGATTTTTATCAATGTTTGATTTGTTTTCAAATTCTTTGTGGGTCTGTGTGATCTGAGGGAAATATGTGTCTCCAATGTGGTCATACATTTGGCAGGAGGTTAGGAAGTGTATTTTGCTCTCTCTTTCACCCAGTCTCTTATTCCTTTCAAGCACTGACCGAAATCCCACAAATGTACCATGCTTGGATTATTTTTGCCTGCTTTGTTGTATATCTGAAAGGGGTAAAGGGGTAGGCGGTAAAAAACAACAACATGGAGACATAAAACCCACCCATCAGACATTTCCTGGGCTTCAATACCTCTTGCCAATTGGCCAGGACCCTTTGCTGCCGACACGGAGCCCCGTCGATCCATCACGACTGGTCTGCCGACGTAGTCGTTCGAGGGGGTTTCAACAGGCTCTACCGTTGCGACGTCCCCCTGAGGCCCATCTGCTAGCCTGCTAGCCCCGGCCTGCTAGCTGTCTGAATCGCCGTGTCTCCAGCTCGCCTAGCTACTCACTGGACCCTATGATCACTCGGCTACACATGCCTCTCCCTAGTGTCAATATGCCTTGTCTATTGCTGTTTTGGTTAGTGATTATTGTCTTATTTCACTGTAGAGCCTTCAGCTCTGCTCAACATGCCTTAGCTAGCCCTTTTGTTCCACCCCCCACACATGCGGTGACCTCACCTGGCTTAAATGGTGCCTCCAGAGACAAAACCTCTCTCATCGTCACTCAATGCCTAGGCTTACCTCCACTGTACACACATCCTGCCATACCCTTGTCTGTACATTATGCCTTGAATCTATTCTTCCGCTCCCAGAAACCTGCTCATTTCACTCTCTGTTCCGAACGCACTAGACAACCAGTTCTTATAGCCTTTAGCCGTACCCTTATCCTACTCCTCCTCTGTTCCTCTAGCGATGTAGAGGTTAACCCAGAACCTGCAGCTCCCGGCATCACTCCCATTCCCCTGGCGCTCTCATTTGTTGACTTCTGTAACCGTAAAAGACTTGACTTCATGCATGTTAACATTAGAAGCCTCCTCCCTAAGTTTGTTTTATTCACTGATTTAGTATACTCCGCCAACCCGGATGTCCTAGCCGTGTCTGAGTCTTGGCTTAGGAAGGCCACCAAAAATCCTGAAATTTCCATCCCTAACTATAACATTTTTCGACAAGATAAAACTGACAAAGGTGGCGGAGTTGCAATCTACGACAGAGATAGCCTACAGAGTTCTGTCATACTATCCAGGTCTGTGCCCAAACAATTCGAACTTCTACTTTTAAAAATCCACCTTTCCAGAAACAAGTCTCTCACCGTTTCCGCTTGCTGTAGACCCCCTTCAGTCCCAGCTGTGCCCTGGACACCATATGTGAATTGATCACCCCCTATCTATCATCAGAGTTCGTACTGTTAGGTAACCTAAACTGGGACATGCTTAACACCCCAGCCATTCTACAATCTAAGCTAGATGCCCTCAATCTCACACAAATTATCAATGAACGTACCAAGTACAACCCTAAATCCGTAACCATGGGCACCCTCTTAGATATCATCCTGACCAACTTGCTCTCTAAATACACCTCTGCTGTCTTCAACCAGGATCTCAGCGATCCCTGCCTCATTGCCTGTGTGCGTAATGGGTCCGCGGTCAAACGACCACCCCTCATCACTGTCAAACGCTCCCTAAAACACTTCAGCGAGCAGGCCTTTCTAATCAACATGCCCCGGGTGTCCTGGAAGGATATTGACCTCCTCCCGTCAGTAGAGGATGGCTGGATGCTCATCAAAAGTGCTTTCCTCACCATCTTAAATAAGCATGCCTCAACTAAGAACAGATATAGCCCTTGGTTTACCCCAGACTTGACTGCCCTTGACGAGCACAAAAACATCCTGTGGTGTTGTTCTGCATTAGCATCGAATAGCCTCCGCGATATGCAACTTTTCAGGGAAGTCAGGAACCAATAAACTCAGTCAGTTAGGAAAGCTAAGGCTAGCTTTTTAAACTGATTTTTTTTCCTGTAGCACTAATTCCAAAAAGTTCTGGGACACTGTAAAGTCCATGGAGAATAGGATCACGTCCTCCCAGCTGCCCACTGCACTGAGGTTAGGAAACACTGTCACCTCCGATAAATCTACGATAATTGAGAATTTCAATAAGCATTTCTCTACGGCTGGCCATGCTTTCCACCTGGCTACCCCTACCCTGGCCAACATCTCAGCACCCCCTGCAGCAACTTTCCCAAGCCCCACCCCCTGCTTGGGAAGTCCAGACAGCTGGTGTTCTGAAAGAGCTGAAAAATCTGGATCCCTACAAATCAGCTGGGCTAGACAATCTGGATCCTCTCTTTCTAAAATTATCCACTGCCATTGTTGCAACCCCTATTATTGGTCTGTTCAACCTCTCTTTCGTATCGTCCAAGATTCCTAAAGATTGGAACGTTCCCGTGGTCATCCCCTCTTCAAAGGGGGTGACACTCTAGACCCAAACTGTTACACACCTATATCCATGCTGCCCTGACTTTCTAAAGTCTTTGAAAGCTAAGTTAACCTCTTGAAGCTAGGGGGCACTATTTTTATGTTTGGAAAAATAACGTTCCCAAAGTAAAGGCCTATTTCTCAGGACAGATTAGGATAGAAAACACTCTAAAGTTTCCAAAACTGTAACAATATTGTCTGTGAGTATAACAGAACTGATATTGCAGGCGAAACCCTGAGGAAAATCCAATCAGGAAGTGCCTCTTATTTTGAAACCTCTGTGTTCCTATGCATGCCTAATCCTTCATTTAAAGGGATATCAACCAGATTCCTTTTTCTGTGGCTTCCCTAAGGTGTCAACAGTCTTTAGACATAGTTTCAGGCTTTTATTTTGAAAAATGAGCGTGAACATTGCGTAAGTGGAGAGTTGGGGGCTCTCAGAGTGAGTTTGTGCGCAATTGAGTAAAGCCGCCATTGTTCCTCCCGCTGTTATGGAAAAAGCTACACACTCGGTTGATATATTATCGAATATATATTTTAAAAACTACCTGAGGAATGATTATAAAAAACGGTTGACATGTTTCTGTGGACATTATGAAGACGTCTGCGTTTTCGTGACCGCTCTTTCCTGTGGATTTCTGAACATAACGCGACAAACAAACGAGCTCGAGCTGTTTTGCAAGGAGGAATGGAAAAACATTTCAGTCTCTCGATGTGCAAAACTGATAGAGACATACCCCAAGCGACTTACAGCTGTAATCACAGCAAAAGGTGGCGCTACAAAGTATTAACTTAAGGGGGCTGAATAATTTTGCACGCCCAATTTTTCAGTTTTTGATTTGTTAAAAAAGTTTGAATTATCCAATAAATGTCGTTCCACTTCATGATTGTGTCCCACTTGTTGTTGATTCTTCACAAAAAAATACGGTTTTATATCTTTATGTTTGAAGCCTGAAATGTGGCAAAAGGTCGCAAAGTTCAAGGGGGCCGAATACTTTCGCAAGGCACTGTAAGTGCATGCTCTTCAACCGATTTCTGCCCACACCCTCCTGCCCGACTAGCATCACTACTCTGGACAGTTCTGACCTAGCATTTGTGGACAACTTCAAATACCTAGGTGTCTGGTTAGACTGTAAACTCTCCTTCCAGACTCACACCAAGCATCTCCAATCCAAAATTAAATCTAGAATCGGCTTCCTGTTTCGCAACAAAGCCTCCTTCACTCACACTGCCAAACATACACTCGTAAAACTGACTATCCTACCGATCCTTGACTTCGGCGATGTCATTTATAAAATAGCCTCCAACACTTTACTCAGCAAAGTTGATGTAGTCTATCACAGTGCCATCCGTTTTGTCACCAAAGCCCCTTATACCACCCACAACTGCGACCTGTACGCTCTAGTCGGCTGGCCCTCGCTACATATTAGCCTTTCCTTCCAGTTCTCTGCTACCAATGACTGGAACGAATTGCAAAAAACACTGAAGCTGGAGTCTTATATCTCCCTCTCTAACTTTAAGCATCATCTGTCAGAGCAGCTTACCGATGACTGTACCTGTACACAGCCCATCTGTAAATAGCACACCCAACTCCCTCATCCCCATATTATTACTTACGCTCTTGCTCTTTTGCACCCCAGTATCTCTACTAAGAAACATCATCATCTGCACATCTATCACTCCAGTGTTAATGTTAATTGTAATTATTTCGCCTCTATGGCCTATTTATTGCCTACCTCCCTACTCTTCTACATTTGCACACACTGTACATAGATTTTTCTATTGTGTTATTGACGTTTGTTTATGTACGTTTGTTTATGTGTAACTCTGTGTTGTTTTTAATCGCACTGCTTTGCTTTATCTTGGCCAGGTCACAGTTGTAAATGAGAACTTGTTCTCAACTGGCCTACCTGGATAAAAAAATTACTACACATTTTTATCCGAAAGAAAATATTTCCGTTAATGTGACATCGTCAAAGTTTCCCTAGACAAAGCACATCTATAATCCCAGCCCCCGTCCCCGCAGGAGGTCTTTTGCCTTTTGGTAGGCCGTCATTGTAAATAAGAATTTGTTCTTAACTGACTTGCCCAGTTAAATAAATGTTAAATAAAAAACAATTAAAAATATATCCTACACTGATACGTGTGTTTGGTGATTGAAAGTACAGTGCTTCACGGTCCTGTGTGTGGCCACTCCGGCCAATGTGTGTGTCTCGGTCTACACATGGGGTGCTGGACATCACATACAGTACGCATATGTGCTGTGTAAGCGTATAGACTAACTGGTCAGTCTGAATTAAACCCGAATGAAGCCTTTTCGCTCTAAGGAGTGTTCTCTCCCAGTGCAGCCTTATGCCATTAGCTGTACAGTAAATGGGATTACACGGCAGCCATTGAGTCCTTCACCATGGATTTGCTCTGAAGCATCCAAGCAGGCTTTAACATAGAGAACAGAGAGGCCCATCAACAACCGGCACATCTAATTGAGCGCTGGTATGTTTAACACAATCACACACACATGCCCACAACCAGGCTCTGTCCATTGCGGAGGGGGTAGGGCCAAGACTGCCATTCCACTACGAGCTAATCGGCCTGGCAGTAATAAAATAGAGGAGTCGGACTCCGTCAAAACATGTAAAGGGAAAACCTATGCAGAGAGCTAAATCCGTGTCTTTTCAACTGAGCCTAGATCAGATCAGTGAACAGTCACATTATCTTATAAAACGAGGGATTTCTCGACGTAAGTGTCCTCTTGAGCAGCGTGTGAAGTTCAACTGGGAATAAATGCTAAATCGGGGTTTGCATATTCGAGACAGGGCGTGTGTCTGTACGACAAGAAGCACTGTCCGTTTCAATCAGGGATATACGGTGCAGTACGCAACGCAACGGCAAGCTGCCAGTGTATCTCAGTTACAGAAATGCTAAAAATACAAAAGCAGAGTAAGCCACTTCATCTTCTCTGCTGGTCAATATCTGGCGCCACGAGAAGAGCACTGACCCCAAACACACAGTGTCAGACACCCCCCCCACACACACACACACACACAGAGAGAGCACAGGTAAACTCCACAGATAAAACAAAAACATTTTATTTTTTCCCAAGGATGTGCTCCTCGGCAGGTTTTTAACCCAACACTCTAACCCGCGTGTTAATGTTCAAAGAGACATCATGTCCATCGATCAACTGGTGCCTGTTGCTTCTTGTCGTACAGACACACGCCCTGTCTCGAATATGCAAACCCCGATTTAGCATTTATTCCCAGTTGAACTTCACACGCTGCTCAAGAGGACACTTACGTCGAGAAATCCCTCGTTTTATAAGATAATGTGACTGTTCACTGATCTGATCTAGGCTCAGTTGAAAAGACAACAACACACAACACTGGGGTTTTTATGTTTCTGGACCGGTCGCTGCCTCTGTGGATAGAAATACATGGATATGACACGGAAACTTCTATTAGCCCGCTTGCATATTAAATACGGTTCAATTAGATTCATATCTGATCAATTGATCTACAATTACTACTATTATCATCCTCATCTTACAATAACTTTATGAAAAATGATTTACTGTGTTGATCTGCCTTGAGACTCTCATACATGTTTAACAACAAACCGTATTTGAGATTCAGCACAAAGTTTGCAAATGCACCTGCCTGCAACAGAGGGATAGGATAAAGAAACCACTTCACCCTCTGGTGTTGCATAGCCTGTGTGCTAATTATTGTAAAAATAACAATAATGAATAATACATTAAAGACAAGGGGGGGACAAAATCCCAGCCATAAAACATATGTATTTTTAATATGAATCTCCCTGAATCAATACCCTCAATTAGCAACTGCAACCAAATTTCTAGGCAAAGCGTAATTACTGTAAGGTCACTAGGTATTATTCACAGTCACTTTAGTTTACCACATTAGGACAAGACAGGACGCCAGGCTAAAAATTATAAATTCTGTCCCCCATAATCTGCTCTTTTCTGATTTAGATGGATGAAGAATAATTAACTGCTAATTATTCAGATCACTTAAGGCACTTTCTGGATCCACAAAAGCGGATGCAGCTGTGTCTGTCAACCTACTTCGTCTAGCGATCATTTATAACAATCCTACTTGACCAGGGATGAGTCTTTAAAATGAAAATAACTGCCTGATTTCCCACCAACCCCGTTCTACCTCAGAGTGTCTTGGGAAGCACACTTCCTTTAAATTCACCCATATGCAAATTTTGAGACGTGATTTGCATTTTAAAGTATTTAACTCCCCATATTTATTGGGCTCTGAGGCCTTGCTGATCATTGATTTATGTGCTTCTGGCAATCATATTTCCATATTTTGTGTGGTTTTAATGACAGTAATAATTCAAATATGCAAAAAGTTGTTCTTTGAACGATATCTTTAATTATATCCTCAAAGCATCATTCCTTTTTATTTTTTTCAAACAAGGATTGTCCTGAAAAAGGCAAAAAAATAATAATAATTGCAGTGAAGTCTCAGACATTGATGGGCCAAACATATAGGCCTAGTCAGTTACGTGTGTGTATGAAGACAAGTTCTCATGTTTGCCAGTCTAGAAACCCAGAAACAGACCAGGTAGAGGACAAGGGATGGTCTGCTGCAGAAGGACCCGTGCGACCATGTCCCCAAACCCCTTGATTAATGCTGACATTCTTTCACGACAAATCCAATCTCAGATTCCTGAAATTAATCTCCCTGCTCAAAAAACAAGAACACCTTCCCCCTCTGTTATGCCGGTAACATACAACTTTCTCTGTCACATCTGCTTATTAGAGTTCCCATGGTCGTTGTGTGCTCTTATAAAAAGCCATCATGGTCCAGATGATTAAAAGTTTTGGCCCATCAGCGTCATGAAGCAGCCGTCAAACGTGTCCAACGTCCTCGCGCAGCCGGAGCGGGTCCTCGCGCATATTCCCTTTGTCACCCCTGCACGCGGTGGAAACTTTTTAGAATCATTTCTCACTCGTGTACAAACGCGGGTGACTAATATATTACATGAGTCGCGTTCGGTTGCAGAGGGGGGTATATTTTATTATCTTTTCAGTTGTGAGGCTGCATACTGTGTCAGTCGACATAAAAATAAATGAAGAGATAATTTATCTAAAGACTGCAATCGTCTACTGTACATTGCAGATTTATGATGTGTCCGATAGTTCAGCAAACAGGCTATCAATAGAATTAACAACATATCATATTGCTCCTCTCCTCTGCATGAATTAAAATATATTGAATAAGTACACATCTCCAAATGATACAGTATATAGATGATACAATTTGAACATATCAGTATTGGTTGGACTTTTCAAAACGCATATATAGCGATTGATTTAAAATAAAATCTAAAATATATGGTATCTGTCTGGATGTCCATATCACATTGTTCTCGTTGTCAAGATGTCTTGTGTATAGACACACATTTACATTCATTATGTACATCTAGTTCTGGATGTATAACCGCTAAGACAAAACAGCCTTATTTGTTAACAAGTTAACATGTTAAACCAATTACAATAAGTTGACATTTAATACTGCCAGCATAAATATTACTATGTTATTCAAATGCATGGGTAAACAAATTAACATAAACAGCACCAACACTATTTTGTATTATTATTATTATTATTATTATTATGAATGATAATTATCATCATTATTAGTAGTATTATTCTAATCTGTCCACAATATGTGTGCCATTCAGCACCATTTGACCCTGTGTTATACATAGGGCATTCGTGTTTTAACTGGTGAGGACCGCAGTGGCTGAGTTTAAAACAAGCCCAACACATTAACACACAGCCCCTTAGAGGGTACACTTCACCCTAATGTTTAACTATCACTGCTGAGCCTTGCGACTGAGTGCACGCAACATATGTTTCAACCCCCTCTGCCCCTGAGAATGCTGGCATACCACTCTCTCCCTCTCTCCATGCTCACACTTACCAATGTTTTCCGAAATCATGCATATCTTCAACACGGTGAATGAAAAATGCAATAACAAAACTAAATGGCAAAACAATTATGGATAAAATATCCTAGCTACTGTATTAAGGTGCAATTTCAGTTGTGATACAGATGCAAGCCAACATGCATGCCCACATACACATACACACACACACACACACATACACATACACATACACATACACATACACATACACATACACATACACATACACATACACACACACACACACACACATACACACACACACACATACACATACACATACACATACACATACACATACACATACACACACACATACACACACACACACACACACGAGAGAAAGGAGTGGCCAGCCAAACCTGGTTAACAAGGATGGTAAGGAATAAACTATTTACAAAGCAAATTTAAAAAATCACCAGCATGTCTCAGACAGTGATGCATACAGGAAAACAAACAATATCAACCATCTAATACATGACACCCCCCCCCCCCTCCCCCGTGGTCAACGTGGTAATTCTCAGCAAAAGTTTTTTTTTAATCTAAAGAGAAGAAATATGTTAGGGGCTGTGAAAACTGTTCATGTATTGCACAATGCACCCACTGTGAATCCCACTGAATCAGATTGTAAACTATTCTCTTCTCCTCTCCCAGAAAGGTTATCGCATCGTATCTTATTGCCTTTACCTGGTCCTATTCACTCTGAACATGCACTGATTTGAATAAGCACTGCACCAGCAGCTCGCTTATCTGATCACAGACCTGTGTGCAAACACAGCAGTATCAAGTGCATCTGGGATCTGTTGCCCTGATAACAGAATCCGAGCATCAATCAGAAACAGGCTGGAAATGCAAAGTGACCCAAGAAACAGAGAAAAGGATGCAATGCCTCTCTCTGAAAATGATTCACTTTACTTTTTTACAATGATTTGTTCATCACATTCAACAACAACAAAAATGTATGAGGCAATATGTGCAATATGTTACATTTATAATTTAGATCAGAAACATTTAGACATGACTTGTTAGATTTTAAGGGAGAGATGAATATAAAATCCTTGTTAATTAAATGTGTTCACACATAAAATGCATGTATTTTAAGGTGCGATAATGAGCCACATATATTGGCATATGTAATCCATGGTACCAGTTTTTTTTATTATCTTGGATGGAGATTTCTTTCCCCGGAGACGGTCATGGTCAAATGAGTCCCTAACGATGAGCAGGTTTTGAGTTGAACACCGGGCAGTGTTTGGCTTCCCTGTATTATAGGGCACAGATCAGGTTAAGGAGGCAACAGTCAGTGAGGTAGGCCTGAATAGTAACAATATGACCTCAGAAAAATGATCCCTGGGAGGGTTACACACACATACACACACACGCACGCACACACAACTGACCAATGCTCATTTCCCCACTCCTTGTAGTTGGCTAACCTGCTCTCTTCATTAGGGTGCCCCTGTGGGGACTTATCACTGTGTAGTCTTTGTCCTTGCTGTAATTGCCCTCTCGGTATGTCGCCTCCCACCACCCCTCCACCACCATGCAACCCCACCACCCACCCAACGTCAGCCCCCTCGTGACAGCCCGGCGCAGCGCTCTAGTGGGGGGGGGCTCTCCTGAGACCGGCTGATCGGCCCCCGAGGTCCGCCAGCGTAGAGGAGCGTGTCCTAGTTAAAGCAGTACCAGGAGGGACACCCAGACTGAGACAGATACCACTGCCTGCCTGTGCCCAGCCTCTCTCCCGCTCTCTCCACCTACACTCACTTCTGTTTCTGTGTATCAGAAAAGTCCAGGGATTGAGTCCATGAAAAATGTACCATATTGAAACTAGGCCCCCTGTTAAGTATTAATGTGGGTTTTTTATGCATTTATTTATATGCTTTTGCATTTCATTTTCTTGGTTGATGTTTTTTTGCTGAATTCAATTGTGTATGAAAGCATACTGATATTTTCATGTGGGCGTGATATAAAATGGTATCGTAATTTTGGTGAAAAATAAAATATATATAAATGAAATTGCACGTAAACCATTCAACTGTACCCTTATGCTAATTATAATGCTAAATTGTACCGCTATTTTACTTCACTTGAATGCAAAAAATTTAAAAAATATATAGATCGCTATTTTAGTATTCATAAAATGAAGCAACGCCGGTACGCTACTTCTTGAACTTTTAGAGGATACATCACATGTGTACCATAAGACCTACACGTACGACACATTATGCATTTAGCACAACTCAGACATAACATTAGAGGCTCTCTTGACATTCTAAAAAGTAAAATGGCGCCATCTACTGTCCATTACCGACTACACACAACTCATCGACAGTTTTCTCTCTCCTACTGACTCCCAAGAAAAGGATATTTGAGAACATAAAACTCTCAAAGAAAAAATGTGTACATGCCGTCTTTCATCATCGGTGAAAATAAATATTGGGGGCTGGTGAAATGAGGGAGTTTGGCCACGTGGAACTTAATTTGGAGAGACAAATAGTGGTGCACTGTAACACTGACCTATGTTAGTTGACTGAATAAACTGAATTAATAAATAAATGGTTCCTCACAGAGAGCGTGATCCCCCCCTCGTCGCCAACCCCGTGCTGCTGCGTTCCAGTTCTGGTAATCGATGTGGCAGCGTTTTCACGGACGGCTGCAGGGTTCAGGCCGTAGCCCGCTTGGTAAGGGTTAATGCGGCAGGGAATGAGGAAGACAGTATGGCAGACTCTCGCTGTGGCGGAACTCTGGCAGAACGCGCCACCTCCCTCTGACCCGTGTCTGCCTCTCCCCTACGAGAAGCCAACCGGGTCCGACACTAGTGGATGTCCGAGGGGGAACGTGCGTCTCGGCCACTGTCGCTGACCAGCACCCTCAGTCTTGACACTTCCCCATGTCCCAAATTTAGCCCCCTCGCCCCTTGTAAGGAGCCGGAGGGCAATCTGGTGGCAGTTGTGATGACGGGGAGATTTTAGAGGGAGCCGTAGACAGAGCCTGTTGTAACCTCTCAGTGACCAGGGTCCTCCAACCCGCTAAACTCCCACATCAGCCTTTAGGCTAGAGGGGATACAGCCGGACAACAGGAAGGCAAGCGCATGTATAGGACTAGATTATGCCTTTACCACAAAACATACAAAAACACACACAGGCACATAGGGAAACAATGTGTGTGAGATAGTAGTGACGCATATACGAGCGTGCACAGAGTACACACATCGCGCACACAAGCACAGACACATAGGCTATACAAATACACACACAGTACAAAAACAGACATTGTACTGCTGCATCCACATCTACAAGCCTTGGTGGAGTTTTCCTGGGGGCATTTGAGGTCTTCTGAGGGACCTGGAGCGAGGGGGCTGTAGCTATAGCTCACAGAGGATCCCAGTCAAGGACACAAACAACATCCCTCACCCGCCAATACTTCCTCGTATTTAAAAGACGGAAGGCTGTGGGGCTACCTGGGGGGGCCATATATACCCGTCCAGGGAGCGGCGGCTGGCAGGGAGGCCCGGTGATTTCAGGCTCTGAGGGTGTGTTGAGAGAGTTAAAGGAGAGCTGGGCGGTGGGAGTGACGGAGGGCTTTCTATGTCAGGCACGGCGTTGCCAGGTTTTATGGCGGAATATTTTTGCTGTCAGAGATGGATAAGGAATCGCCTTAAGGAGAAGGGCAGGGATACGAGCCTCGAGGGCCACGGTGTCTACTGATCGTGTTTACGGTTGACTTTCAATCATTTACTGTAGGTACAGTAGAAATAGAATAAATCTAAGACTTTAATGAATCAATTAAGCGGGCAATGGAAAGCACGGGGCTAAGATGGTTGTGTAGTCTACGAGCTCTCACAGTCACAGGTCAGAATTAGACGTTAATCCCTTTGTCTCAAACGTCAAAATGTCAAAGTTGTTCCAAACGTCGAATTTCTAAGTGTTTCAAGGTTAAGTTCAAGCATTAACTCTGAATGGTTAAGGTTAGGGATTAACTCTGAATGGTTAAGGTTTGGGATAGGCTTAAAACAAAAATATATTTTTAAAAAACAAAAAAACAACGTTTTAATACTGGATTTGAACTTGCAACCTTTGGAATCAGAGGCAGATGCCCATCCACAACTGAAATCTACTTGAAGATAACAGCACTCACTGCTGCCCCTAGTGGCCAGTTCCTAAATTATATACCAACATCTTCAGACATTGAGGTCCAATCCTGCCTTGTATCACAGGTGACCTGGCTGGTGGAGAAAATGTCTCTCTGATTGGTTGTTTGAGCGGGTGTGTAATCTCATTTCTAATATCGATCCCATTTATCATTATTGAATATTAACGGCTTTTTCAAAGAAAATGGTGCATATTGCCAAACAAACCTGAGGGATCGGCTGGATTTCTTGAATGTAAAATATGACCTAAAGCACGTGTCAAACTCATTCCACGGAGGGCCAAGCGTCTGCGGGTTTTCGTTCATCCCTTGTACTTGATTGATGATTTACGGGCACGGTACAAAACTCCCCTCACCTGGTTGTCTAGGTCTTAATTTAAAGGGGGGAAAAATGTACGCAGACACTCGGCCCTCCATGGAATGAGTTTGACACCCCTGACCTAAAGAATTCCTCAAAACATGAATGTTAAAAGAGAACTAGGGCCTAATGTGGTCTACTGGACTGTCTGACCAACTAACTTTGGTTAAGTCCTGATTCACACACTCTCCTAAGCAATACCAGCCGAATCCTAACTTGAGAATAGCACACATAACTCTTGACTTTATGCAAGGTCCTCAAGTTAGGACACAAAACCTGGGCAAAGACATCAGTTCAACATCTAGTTCTGATTTACATTTGATGAAGTTGTCAATAACGTGAATTCAATGTAAAATCAACATACATTTGAACCACGACATTAGATTTAAGTAGAAAAATTCCACAAATTCATTTTTGTTGTTGAAATGGCGTGAAAACAATGAATCAACCAGTTTGTACCCAGTGGGAACTACTGGATGGTTAGTCAACAAAGCACCAGACCGGCTCACGTAAACGACAAACTCACTGAACGTTGGTCTCTCCTCACAGACAACAAAACTGACATTATGATTCCTGACGAGACAGTTCACCTTCCCCCAGTCAAATAAAAACACTGCAGGTGTACTTTCTGTGAGGGAGGATATGAGTCGATTTAGTAAAACGGATGTCCGTTCCCGAGTGTGACAGACGCGGGGCCAGAGTGTGTGTGACAGAGTGAGAGGGGATCAGACATCCTAACCAGGACTACTCTCAGACACAAAGCGCTCCACACACACACACGTCCCATCCACTCCTCTCCCCTGTCAGAGTAGGGCCACCACAGAGCAGGTACATCAGCTCAATTATGATGATGGCAATGAGTGATTGCATTTAGTCTCTCACCCATTTTAATAAGTCTGGGCCATCACAGATGGAGGGAGGGAAGGAGAGAGAGAAAAGGACAGAGAATGATGAAAGTCCATGGAGAATAAGAGCACCTCCTCCCAGCTGCCCACTGCACTGAGGATAGGAAACACTGTCACCACCGATAAATCTACGATAATCGGGAATTTCAATGAGTATTTCTCTACGGCTGGCCATGCTTTCCTCCTGGCTACCCCAACCCCGGCCAACAGCTCCGCACCCCCCGCAGCAACTTTCCCAAGCCTCCCTAGCTTCTCCTTCACCCAAATCCAGACAGCTGGTGTTCTGAAAGAGCTGCAAAACCTGGACCCCGTACAAATCAGCTGGGCTAGACAATCTGGATCCTCCGCCATTGTTGCAACCCATATTATTGGTCTGTTCAACCTCTCTTTCGTATCGTCCAAGATGCTTAAAGATTGGAAAGCTGCCGCGGTCACCCCTCTTCAAAGGGGGTGACACTCTAGACCCAAACTGTTACAGACCTATATCCATCCTGCCCTGCCTTTCTAAAGTCTTCGAAAGCCAAGTTAACAAACAGATCACTGACCATTTCGAATCTCACCGTATCTTCTCCACTGTGCAATCTGATTTCCGAGCTGGTCACAGGTGCACCTCAGCCACGCTCAAGGTTCTAAACGATATCATAACCGCCATCGATAAAAGACAGGACTATGCAGCCGTCTTCATCGACCTGGCCAAGGATTTCGACTCTGTCAATCATCGTATTCTCATCGGCAGACTCAACAGCCTTGGTTTCTCAAATGACTGCCTCGCCTGGTTCACCAACTACTTCTCAGATATAGTTCAGTGTGTCAAATCGGAAGGCCTGTTGTCTGGACCCCTGGCAGTCTCTATGGGGGTGCCACAGGGTTCAATTCTCGGGCCGACTCTCTTCGCTGTATATATCAATGATGTCGTTCTTGCTGTGGGTGATTCCTTGATCCACCTCTATGCAGACGACACCATTCTGTATACATCTGGTCCTTCTTTGGACACTGTGTTAACAAACCTTCAAACAAGCTTCAATGCCATACAACACTCCTTCCATGGCCTCCAAATGTTCTTAAACACTCTACTCAGTAAACTGGATGCAGTCTATCACAGTGCCATCTGTGTTGTCACCAAAGCCTCATATACTACCCACCACTGCTGCGACTTCTATGCTCTCGTTGGCTAGCCCTTGCTACATATTCATCACCAGACCCACTGGCTCCAGCTCATCTATAAGCCTTAGCTATGTAAAGCTCCACCTTATCTCAACTCACTGGTCACCATAACAACACCCACCCGTAGCACTCACTCCTCTAGGTATATCTCACTGGTCATTCCCAAAGCCAACACCTCATTTGGCCGCCTTTCCTTCCAGTTCTCTGCTGCCAATGACTGGAACGAATTGCAAAAATTGCTGAAGATGGAGACTTATATCTCCCTCACTAACTTTAAGCATCAGCTATCTGAGCAGCTTACCGATCGCTGCAGCTGTACATAGCCCATCTGTAAATAGCCCATCCAACTACCTACCTCATCCCCACATTGTTTTTATTTACTTTTTTGCTCTTTTGCAAACCAGTATTTCTACTTGCACATCATCATCTGCAGTGTTCAATTGCTAAATTGTAGTTACTTCGCTACTATGGCCTATTTATTGCCGTACCTCCTCACTCCATTTCCCCACACTGTACAGTATATAGATTTTTCTATTGTGTTGTTGACTGTACGTTTATTTATGTGTAACTCTGTGTTGTTTTTTGTTGCAGTGCTTTGCTTTATCTTGGCCAGGTTGCAGTTGTGAATGAGAAATTGTTCTCAACTGGCCTACCTGGTCAAATAAAGGTGAAATAAATGTTTTTATAATTTAAAAAAGAGAGAGAGAGAGAGAAGGTGAAAGATAAAGACATAGGGAGAAAGTGAGAAGAAGAGAGAGATAGGAAAGGGAGGAAGAGACAGTCGATGGATGGGTGGCTCATCTCTAGCCGGCTAACAGCATCCCAGATGCCTCCTGGATGGTATCAAACATCTCCACAATGAACTCGCCATGAAATAATCTATACCTACAGGAAGTCAATTAAAAAGTGTCAGGGGAGATTAAAAGCAGCATGACAAGCTTTTCACTGGGACACGGGTTCACCTGGTGGCACCATGGTGTGCGTGTGTGTATATACACTTGTGTGTGTGCGCATGGTGGGGGGACCAACCGCTCTCCAGCATCACTGAACCCCCTTTTAAAAGCCCCCTCATGCATATTTAAAAGGCCCTCAGTAGCCGGGCAGCTCCGACACAAGTTTGCAAACCAGCGTAATGTGCCTGTTTGTACTGAGAGGGGGGCTCACTCCGGATATCAATTAACTCAAACGCTGTCACTCTGAATGGAGGGACAGCCCATTCCCCTCTACACTTCAACTCAGCTTTGCGTCAACCCACACAGTGCCACCCATCTCTCACACTTCCACTCATCCTCCCCTCCTCTCCCCCTGGCCTCCCTCCTACCGACTCTCACTCCCTCTATCTTTATCAACCCATCTCCTTCTTGCCCTCTTTCCCCTCACTCCCACCGCTCCCTCTCTCTCTCTCTCGCCCCCCCCCCCCCCCCCCCACTCCCTCTCCGTCTCTCCGTCTCTCAAGCAGCGGTAACTGAATGCACAAATGACTCTCCCCTCCACCTTTAACTCCCACTAAATCTTTCCCCTTTTCCACTTTGCTGAGCCGGGATATTTTATTCCTCCATCAAATATGCATCCCATTAATTAAGTTAAATTACTCCTGACTGCCAAATATCCGCTGCCCCAATGGGTGTCAACACAGAAAGGCATGAATGTGAACCTGCAATGACACGGCCGCACACTTAAACATGAGTTACAGCCTTCCTCAGCTTCCATCCGCGGGCATATTACCAGACACTTCAGGAGTGCTGGAATTAAGCACTGTTCTCTCCTTCCCCTGCCGGCTTTTAATAAGTGCACAATGGATGACACACGCACTTTTGACAAAGAGAGGGACTGATATTTTAATTATACACTTTTTTTTCTCTCCATTCTCTCTCCCTCTCTCTCTCCCTCTCTCTCTCTCTCCCTCATCTTTTAATTGCTGTTGTTAATCACTCATTAACTTCTCCTCCCCGGTTGGTGTGCAACTCCTACATCTACCTACGACAGGATCAATGGAATCAACCGCTTGGCTTTTATCTCTCGAACAAGGGATTTCTTCCTTTTTAAACGAGGAGATGTGTTTCTGAGCCACAGCAGAGATGTTTGTTCTTCCTTTGCATTAACTGCATTTGAAATCATTGATGGAGTTGCAATTAAACACACCTTCGTTCAACTTACAGACATCCCCATAATGCCTAAGGGCATGTGTTATTGTGTGCCATTTGCGGTCCCCTGATACCAACACACAAAGAGAGCAATGCACGGGTGATATCTATCTTACGTACTTTCTCTCCCTCTCCTCATATTCCTCCCTCTATCTCTCTCTCCATCTCTCTCGCTCTCGACACTCTTCATCTTCCCTCCTTCCTTGCTTCCTCTCTCCCTCTCTCGCTCTATTTTGTCACCATTCTCACCCCAGACATCGCCATGGGAGCTGTTTTGTTGTGTATAAAACTACGTCGAGACATCAGGTCCACTCGTCTCTTCTGGTGAGATGGAGGTCTCTGTGTGTCGTGATTGGGAGTGACGTGTGCCAGACGGGCACCAAGCAGGGGGGGTGGGGGGGTGGGAGGGGACGTACTCACAAGGGCATTGAGCCTTTGGGAACTAGCCAAGTCTCCCTTTCACTCAGAGCGAAGGCCAGAAGAGAATGACAATCATGGATCGTCTGGATATTTAAAGGATATCTTGAACTGACTTATCCAAAATGTCTAAGTGAACCAATAAAGCCATTTCAAAGGGGAGCATTTTGCGCTTACCGTAAAACAAGGCTGCGATCAGACAAACCCTTCCATAAATCACTATCATAATCATAACCCATTGCAGCTTTCTACGTAAGTTTTCATTGTACCACACGGTACAGTGTAGCAAGGCCAATTGACTCCAACAGGCCCACCCAAACTCAGCCAGTGACAATGCAGCCTTTTTTGCTGATGTGATGACCAAGCCAGCCCTCCAGAGTGTATGTGCTGAGTTCGCTGCTTTAGCTAAAACACTGATCTTGCCGTTTATGGAGCCTGGCTTTTGTTTGTTTTTGTTTGATTAAAGGGGAATGTTTTGTTTTTAAAGCCCCTCAGCCCCCATTTCAAGGCCACTAAAGAGCAAGCAGGACCTCGACCTTGACCGTTAAGTGCCTGAAGATCTTACTAAAAGGTAGGCCTAATAGGATGGATAAGTTCAGAAAGAGAGAGTACGTACGCTAGATGCAAAAGAGACGCTCAGTTGGGCCCATTCAGCCAATACAAAAACATACTCACAAATATTTCCACCTAAAGTGTCATTTGAAGCATGCATCTGATATTATAAAAGAGGTTTGGGGTCACATTACTAAGAGTAACATTTTTGATGAACAGGTCTAGACTGATCCCAGCTCACAGAACAAAGATGCTCATTAAATTATTGAATATTTCCTCAATTACTGCATGCCTAATACCAGCATATAGGTCAGTGGAATATACTGTAGAATCTAACGCAAACTGACTGTGAAATATTTACGAACTGTGTTGCACATTGTATATGACTGTTAAAGATACTGCCCTGTCGTGGCTTTAGTGTGTGTGTGTGTGTGTGTGTGTTCCTTTCTGCGAAAACATTAATTTTACAAACATCAGCCCAAGGCTACTAAACACATCCAATCTATTAGGGTGTGCTTCATCATGTTATAGCGGGCTAACGGGCTGTAAAGCTGTCCCGGTCATAAAGAGCGATCGCGGCGCACAAAGTGAAGTCAGAAACAGAAGCCCGAGCTCTCCGAGCAGACCGACCCCTCCTCGTTATCATCCAAACAGCTCTGTCACATATCTAACCTTTCTAGACCAGCCTTTCTGCATTCTTTTCCATATGACCTTTAGGGCTACTTATTTCATTTCCGGATAATGCCGCACTAAATAAAGTTAAGCGAATCAAAGCCAAATGTGTTTGTTTTGGTCGATAAGGATCGTGCGCGCTGACGTGATAGTGAGGATGGGTAGCAAAACGGTAAACATTGATACTTCTTTTAATGTGGATAAACGCCATGTGTGTTTCTGATTGGGGGGAGGGGGGAATTATTTTTCATTTAAAAAGGACAACATGACCTAAAAAAAGGCATACAAAAAAAGCCTGAGTTTGGTATAGGCGAGGAGAAATGTCTATTCAATCAAGATACAAGCTCATTTAGAACTTTTTCAGGACGGTTGCAAATTAATTATGCAAACATAACGCGGCTCGTGGTTTCTGGCTTGTTGAGAGTAAATATTAAATGTTTTCATCTGTTGTGTGATAATGAATTCAGTATTTTTGCATACCATTTCGTTCCGCATGCACATGGGTGGGTGATCCTTTTCGTTCACACGAACCTATATAATTTACTGAGGCAATGAGCTTTCAAATGTCGTCTCCTCACATAAGTACAGAGCTATAGCCTGGGTGTTGTACTTTCAGACACAATCCAAAGCCTAAACAGTGAGAGAGAGAGAGACTGCTTCACACCAGAGTAGAAATGCGATGAAGTCGCTAATGCACATGATGATTAAGTGTAACTCAAATACCGACTGTGTTGTTCACCGACCTGACAGGCCGTAATTTCCTGTATTATATTCGCCGGTTTTAATTGCACGCCACCAACACCCCTCTGACACGTTATGAAGCGATGATGTACAATTATTTTGGGGGGCGGCGGAGAGATCAGGGAGGAGTGACGTTGTAACCCTCCTCATCGGGATCCCAACCATTAACACCGAAAAAATAGTCTGAGTTAAAACCAGATTCTGTTTGAGGATTAAAGAGTATCACGTCAGGGAGGAAGAGGGGTGGGAGTGGTGGTGGTGGGGGACACAATGGAAGGGCTGAGATAAGTGACGGCTTTCTCTGGATAAGCAGAGCGCTAAGATGCTCCTCTCCTGTCAAGGCCCGGACTCACACACACACACACACACACACACACACACACAGAGGCCTGGGCATTAAGACATATTACAGAGGATGAGCTGGGGAAGGGAGGGGAGGGCGGAACTGAACTGATGGGGCTATTCTGGGACCAGCAGAAGACACACTCACAGACGGGGAGACACAAAAGCCTGACAAGAGCCAGCCCTATCCTGTTCCATTCAAATCACATGACACCAACATGAAACGATGACTAAATATACTCACTCCGGACTCGGCTACTAAGTCAATGGAGGGAGAGGCGGGAAAAAGACCTCTCAGATACCGAAAAGACGGACAACTTTTTTGGGGAGATGAAGAGAGAAACCGTTAAAGTTGAAACTGGAGCTAGTTGACGGATAGATCCAACTATAGTGGCCGTCTGGCCGATATGATATCATAGAACCAGGTCCAATGGGAGGACCATCCAGGATGCTGTTAATACTTCCTACGACTTGGCCCCCAGATATTAAACCAATGCTTCACAGCGTTTAGACTCCTGATGCATAATTTAACACGTACAAACAGCACTGGCTGGCCATGGCATCTTTGGGGAGGGTGAGGCGAGAGCGGTGGGGCTATGGGGGGGGGGGGGGGGGGGGGGGGGGGGGGGGTACGGGTAAGGGATGCTGAAATGCTGAATCCAGGGTCTTTTGGGAGGAGAGCACATGATGGAGGAAAGGAAAGGGAGTGCTCATTAAATGGCCCACTGTGGACCGACACACACCACACACAGAGAAAAGACAAGAAACAGCCTTGTGTTTAAAATGATTTTTTTAACCAATTAAATACAGTATGAGGAATCTTGCCGTACTGTATGTGCTAGGGAGGCAATTTGTGTTTTTCTGCTGGTTTTGCAGGTTATGTTTTTATGGCCAACTTCGGACTACATGAATCAGTTAGGAGATGTCATTGCTGCAAGATTCAGTATTTTAATTCTTAAAAGTCTAAGCCGGTGGGGGGGGCAGAGGGCCTTTAGGTATCAAAAAAATATATGTAAAAAATTATTTGAAAATATTGAATTTGGTCTTTACTACTATAGCCCATAGAAATGCATTGAATAACACTTTTATAAATGGCAAAAAAGACAGTCGCAGCAGTCTAAAGCACTGCATCAGAGTGTTTGAGGCGTCACTACAGACCCGAGTTTGATCCCGGGTTGTGTCTCAGCCGGCCGTGACCGGGAGACCCATGAGGCGGCGCACAATTGGCCCAACATCGTCCGAGTTAGTGGAGGGTTTGGCCGGCCGGGATGTCCTTGTCCCACCGTGCTCTAGCGACTCCTTATGGCGGGCCAGGCGCAGTGCACGCTGACTCTGGTCGCCAGTTGTACAGTGTTTCCTCCAACACATGATGCGGCTGGCTTCCGGGTTAAGCGAGCAGTGTGTCAAGAAGCAGTGTGGCTTGGCAGGGTCGTGTTTTTGAAGGACGCATGACTCTCGACCTTCGCCTCTCCCGAGTCCGAACTTGTCCCAGTGATGGGACAAGACTACTACCAATTGGATATCACGAAATTGGGGAGAAAAGGGGGTACAAAATCAATTTTAAAAATGTAAAAACTTGCTGTAAAAAGAAGAGGATATCAGCTAAAAGATGTGTCAATCTGAAGGACAAGAAAGACACAACGAAAGAGAGAGGAACCGAAACAGAAAAGAAGAGAGAGTAACTGTTAGCTAAAAGAAGGGGGAGAGAGAGAGAGAGAGGGAGAGTGTAAAGGCATGGTGTACACACGACACAGCCTACCTATACTGAACAGCCCTCTCACAGCCTTCTCATGTTTGATTGGCAGCTGGGTCAGAGGTGCCTATCTGTCCTGGCCTTGATTTGCATTTGTTAATTAAATGCCACAACAATATGATCTTTAACTATCAACAACTTCCCAGAGTCCTCTGCGGAGACGAGCAGCCCTCCGTGGCTCTCGGCTCAGCTAAAGTGAGGTGGACAGCAGAGGTGCACCACATCCATTTGGGGGCGTCTCAATCGTTAGCGCACAGTGTCAAAAGCGGGTAATATTCGCAGCCACAGAGTTCACCGGGGGGGAGCGCCAATCGATGGCGCAGGGAGAAGGACCACACGCGTATTTAGATTGAGTTAAACAAACGCTGCTCCTCCTCAACATTCTAACGAGAGCAGGATGAGCTCACTCTGTGACAGCAATGGGAAATGAATGAACAGACTACTGGTTAACGTTACATTGGCTTGTCTCGCAAAGCAGGGAAGCCATGTAGAACCATAGAAATAGAATTACTGATGAATGTTCCAGTCAAATTGCCATGGTCTGAGGGGCTTTGTGCGTTCCAGTAATTGTATCTCTGCGTGTAAAACCACCCCATTTTGCTTAAACGTATGAATTTCAATTTTGTAGTGCCAGAAACGTCGGTCGAGTGAACTTAAAACGAACGCTTCAGCTATAGTAATCAAGATGATAAATCGTAATAACGAGAAACGATTTCATTAGATAAAGAGGGTTTTGTTTCGCAAAATATCACCTCACCCAGTGGGTGCAACAGAATGCCTAATGGCCAGCCTACATTCTAATCTCACTTTCTAGGTCAGCCCAAACCCGAAAAAGGGAAATTGCATTAACTGAGACATGAACAACCATTAGCAACATCTCTGCATTCAGATTAACCACCAATACGTAGGCCTATATTATCTAATCTGAATACTTTAGGAAGAGAGAGTATGTCTACTTTGGCCTTAATGAGGGTGTTTCTGGTCTGTTCTTTGTTTGCTGCTCTTTAGTCAAGAGAAAAGTTGCCCCAGTGATCAGTCAGTAGTGAGCGCGCGCACATACACACACACACACACACACTCACAGGGCCGATTTGTCACCAGTGTCTGGCTCAGGCGGGAGATAGCTCCTCCATCCGCAGTGATTTGTGAAACCAGAAGCTGTATTTAGTACACTCATTTAAAGGCAGTCAGGCACATTGGAGAACTGCGTTCTCTCTGTCTGTCTGTCTGTCTGTCTGTCTGTCTGTCTCTCTGTCTGTCGGTCTCTCTGTCTGTCGGTCTCTCTGTCTGTCTATATTCTCTTGGTCAAAGCCCAAACACATTTATAGCACAAGGGGATAAGGCTGTAGCTGGAGGGCTTGTGAAACATGAGCCTTTCTCCTCATTAGAGGTAGCTGTGTTTAACAAAATCTGTTTGCCTTTCTGTAAAACATTTGCGAACGGCGGCGACAAATAAACACGCTCATTCCACTCGAACGTGGCAGAAAGAAGAGGGAGAAAGACATAGTGACCGAACTGAAACGGAACACATTGAAACAAGCAGTTTACACAGAAGCATCGAGGGGGACTAAATAAGCACACGTCCTGGTCTATGTACCACATAGCCACAGAGAACGTGGTACAAGCTGAAGATCCTGTTATTTGGTCCATTTCCAAATGACACAGAAACACTCCCACGGGTCCATTTGAACACAGTAAGATGGTAGGAAGATCAAGCATGGGAACAGAACCGACTGAACTGAACTTGGCCTAAACGCAGTGCTTCTGTGGCCGTAGGAAAGAGACGCAGAAGCTTTTTACGTTGAGTTTATGGGCTTTAATGTTGACTACGGTGAGATATGACAGATTGTATTGAAATATATCACAATAAGAGGAAATAATGGTTTGCAGAGCAAGAGTGTCTTTTTCTTGTGATCCAACTTAAATGGCAAAAAATGACTTAAAAACTCAATAAGACCGTAGCAACGTAAAAAGGAAAACAAGCGTTTGTTCTTAAGTTCAGATAGTACCTTGCCGTTTCCTTCCGTTTAGGACCTTTTTTCTTCCGTTTGGAACTTAATGAACACAACCCGGGCATCCCCAGTTGAAAAGGTAGTGACTAGTCACTGACTGTGGTACTCACCCACAGATGTGGCACTTGTACTCTCTCATGCCCAGATGTCTCTTCACGTGGTTCCTGGCGTCACCCAGCTGGGCGGTGGCAAAGTTGCAGATTTTGCACTTAAACGGCTTCGATCCTACAAAACAATAAGTGGTGTCAATTTATCCTACTTTATGTATTGGGGAAAAAATACACAAATGATTATGAACAGTATAATAAAAAAGTATAATATAATATAATAAAAAAGTATAATATAATATAATAAAAAAGTATAATATAGTATAATAAAAAAGTATAATATAATATAATAAAAAAGTATAATATAGTACAATAAAAAAGTATAATATAGTATAATAAAAAAGAAAGGAGTGGTTGTAGACGTAGGGGTGAAGGTAGAGGAGAGCTATAACTATTTACTACCCAAGATTGACTGTAAAACAACCAGACGGCCTGAGTCCAGGACATACATCAAAACGATGAAATAAGATGGTTGAGTGAATGCCAAAAGTGTGCAAAGCTGTCATCAAGGCAAAGGTTGGCTACTTTGAAGAATCTAAAATCTAAAATATTTATTTGGTTAAGACCTGATTCCATATGCGTTATTTCATAGTTTTTATGTCTTCACTATTATTCTACAATGTAGAAAATAGTACAAATAAAGAAAAACCTTTGAATGTGTCCAAACTTTTGACTGGTACTGTAAAAAAAAAAAAAAACACAAGCTCCTACAGTGAGTACATGGATTTTCTCTCCTTCAATCTCCTCTCTATCTTTCCTCGTCACTCTCTCCATCTCTCTTACCTACTCTTCCTTCCTTTGCTTCTGGATGCATAAATTGGATACCAAAGGTCAGGCAGAATACGTAAATCAATTTTGTGTGCACTCACTACCACGTTCCATCATTAAAAGCGCTAATCACTCTGCCTGGCTTTGCAGGGAGGTTTCCTTCTAATCATTGTCATTAATAAATGGGGAGGGGGGGGGGGGGTGGCGCTGGCGTTTGAGAGAGGGGCACAGTCTCTGCCTGCCATTTGTCATTTAAGAGCAGCAGAGAGAGAGAGGGGGGGGGGGGGGGCTGCTATGGATCATCAGCGCCCAATGATGGCTAGAAGGGACACCACACCCTAGGCTAATAGAACACACCTACTGGGGAAGGCCTATTCAATCAAACAAGCGCTGCAGCATGCTGCAGAATAGTACTGTAGCATTGTAAATATGCCACAAAATAACAGTCCAATGCGGTTGCAGTTTGACTAGCGATAACATTTATGCATAAGTCAATTCATGATTGCAACAACAGTGCTATTTTTCCTAAATTAATTGAACCCCAGCCATTGTTATTTCTTTGTGTAGATAGAATATACACAAGATGTGTATGCAACTACAAGTAAGGGCCATTCATGTGGATGGGCCAGGTCCCATGCAGACAGCATGCAGACAGACTAGGGCCAGGTCCCATGCAGACAAACTAGGGCCAGGTCCCATGCAGACAAACTAGGGCCAGGTCCCATGCAGACAGACTAGGGCCAGGTCCCATGCAGACAGACTAGGGCCAGGTCCCATGCAGACAGACTAGGGCCAGGTCCCATGCAGACAGACTAGGGCCATGTCCCATGCAGACAGACTAGGGCCATGTCCCATGCAGACAGACTAGGGCCATGTCCCATGCAGACAGACTAGGGCAGCAGTTCTCCAGTATGACAAACCATTCTGTCTGGGAACCTCCTATAAAATACTCGCTATGCATTTTTTACAATCCTTTCTCCCAGTGAATATCCCAAGACGCATTGCAATATTTATTTCAGGGGCAGCCGCTGATTTGATTAAGCACCTTGTGTAGATTACTAATTCGTTCATACACGGTTCACTTGCCGCGAGCTGGAAGTACGACGCGTTGAATGTTAAACTTGTAACGAAGATTGAAAGGCAAGCGCGTGCTAACAAGGCCTGCAAACAGACGAGGGAGGGGCGTTAGCACATGAGCGCCGGTGAATCGGGCTTCTTCATTTAGCCTCGACACACACACCCCTATGATGCGCATCCAAAACAAACATACAAATACACACGCACAGACACACGGACACGCGCTCAAGCCGAGGTGAAAGCGAGAGACAGGCGCAGAGGGAGAGAATCTGGCCAGATGGCTGTGTGAGTGAGTATGAGACATGGCAGGAGGAGAGAGATGTAGTATTCCTCCCTTCCCACGTCTCATCATGTTAATACACCACCACTCCACTTAAACAGCCTACATGAAACTGAAATTGACCATCAATGCAGTGTCATGTTAAATTAATATTGCCAACCACAATGTGGCTCCCTCACATCCCAGATGAGATGGGTAATGACTAATTAATTTCCTTGAGAACCCTCCCCCAATGTTTAACCCTCTCTCTCTCTCTCGCTCGCTCTATCCACCCTCATCTCTCCCATATCTAAAGCCTGAGGGATACTTCAGGATTTTGGCAATGCTAGCAGATACCCATAGACTTCCAGTCATTGCGTTAACACTAGTTAGCATTAGCTTGCACAACTACCTCGAACTTCCTTCATAGTGGACACTGAGACATAAAAATGGTATCCACGAGTTCATCTGACTCTGGGGAAGTAGATAAAGGGCATCGTTGCCAAAAAATCCAGAAATACCACTTTGAAAACGGAAAACCCAGTTTTAAAACATATTCAAAATGGACATATTTTTTTCCCAGGGTTGAATCTTCAATCAAATATCGTGGGAACATAATATCCATGTCTGTCTACCACCCCAAGATAAACGTTTTTTTTAATCAAGAGAGGCCCGATCAGACATCATACAGCCAGACCAACACATACAAACCGAGCTTCTGTAACTAGCTTTTATACACCTTCAGAAACTCACTGTGTCCGTGGTGTATGTGTTAGAGAGAAGAAGTGTGTGTGTGTGCACGCATGTTTAGCAAGTGTGTGTGGTGATTATGTGTGTGTGCCCATTACTTCAACCCACCCCGGGCCTTCAGGAGGTCAGACAGCTCTCTCAAGTGAAAAAGTGACCAATTTAGCTCAAAATGCAAATCCAGTTGCATCCTCATTGGCGAAAATGGAAGTCTTTTTTTTTCTCCAGGGGACAAATTGACAAATATGCGTGCAGCCTCCCACCATCTCCTGATTTCACTGATTAATCAGGTAAATAAAATCTTGGTTTAATTAAAACCATCTGGACGTGCTCCCAGTCCAAACACTGGCGGAGCCCACAGTCCTGTTCCACAGCACTGGAAGAAGTGTACACGATAAATGACCACATACAAATCGAGAATAACTCAATGTTATGAGGGAACTTAGCAATAATAATAACTAGCATAAGCTGTCAAAATGCTAAGAAATAGGTGCATTCTACAAATAGGCAAACAAAAAAAAGAAAGAGCAAACTCATAAATAAAAGAGATAATTCAATCGAAAAAGCCACCTAAAGAAAAAAAATAACGACAATACTCAGTCGAGACCTCCAAATGTGCCCTTGACTTTGATAAACACATCTTCTTAAAGTGTCACTGTTTTCATTTGCTTAAGTAACACTTTTCCTCAGCTGGACCCAGAGTAATGGCGTTGTTTACACGGCAATATGAAATGCTGTAGTAGGCTCATAAACGGATATTACAGATTCAACAAAACATCACACAAAGGATACATCAAAATGTTGATCATTGGGCCTCACAAGCTTTCTCTTATTCATGTTGTCCGTCCTTTCTGACTACTCGACTGTACAACAAACATAATTGCAATTCAGTCTTATTGTACAGTAATATGTGTCTCCCCATAACCACAAAGAGTGGTTTTGTTGAGCCATTAGAGACATGAGGGGAATGCCAAAGTAAAGACAGTTAGTTGCTCTGCTCGTATGCTTTTATTTTGCGGAATTAATCAATAGTAGGACGTACCCCAGCAAAACAGACCGTTTGCCAACCTGAACCGGTTCGCAAAGGTGAAACCACGGTGACTCTTCCCCCATATTAGAAGTTGAGAGGTCATCACAAACAGAAGTAGGCCTCATCATGTCGTCTCAGTGATGGGTGAGGGCACACACTTAGAGAAAGAAGCAGCAGCCTGAGTAGGTGAGGATTCTGACCCACATGACCAGACTACCATAGTGCGTCGTGGTAGCACTCTCATTGACTTTGCTACTGGCAACCTCTCCGTCAACTCTCCGAGACGGTCCACACATCTTAACACTCCGCGGCCATTAGTCAGTCACTCCACACACACAGAGAGAGACACAGACACAGACACACACACACAGAGACACATAATCCACCCAGACCCGGCCATAGAGCTCTGCCTGTACTCCAATTAAAGTCCCATTAAAGTTTGGGCTGTAAGGGGGACGGACCGGAGGAAGCAGAGAAGGGCATTTATTGATGGCGCCCTCACTTCTCATTCCTACATTAAGTTGATTTTAAAAGCAATTAATACACATGGTCAAGGAAGAGTAATGGAGCGCCCTCTATTCTTAACCCGCCAGACATTCCCCAGTCATAGACCTGACCAGCCGAACCCTGATTTGCATTATAAATGACAAGATAAATCTTAATGGATTGAGGATAATCAGCTCACCATGTAGGCTGACACACACACACACACAAATTACACATACAAACACATACACACACAAATTACACACACACACACACACACACACACAAGGGAAATTAAGGGCTTTGAATACGCCTGCATTGATTATTTTAAATTATTAGCCCACCTCTCTTTGGGTCTCCAATGCTTTTAGCCTAAGCTTTAACACATTTACAGAGACTTATTGACTATAATTACAACTGAGTCTTGGTAATGGACACATCAATTATGAGTCGCACATGTCTTTGACCAGGCGGTGCACAGGGAATCCTAATCCGTGGTCCATTAGCATCTCTCCTCCTGCAGCTCAGTCTTTACCTTCTCCTTTTCTCCAACGCGTGGCCTAAGCTCACACCACTACACAAACCACGTCTCTCCTCTGATACCTGGCCAGCCCCTAATATAGGCTCGACCCCAGTATCTCAAAACCTGATGTCCAAACGCATGCAATGATTGACATGGCTAGTAAATTCTAAGTGGGGAATACACTGTATAATAACACCGATGAATATGACTGACGCAGTTACCATTGACTTTATAATAACTTGTAAAAAAATGAAGTATGTATCATAAAAATAAAAAACTATATCAGTGAAGGTTTTCAAATAAGCGTGTTGGAAGACGACGTACCTGTGTGTGTGCGGATGTGAGCCAGGAAGGCCATGGAGTTGCTGCTCTTGCACACCTTGCCGCAGTGCTTGCACACGCTGCCCTGGTTCTCCTCGCGCTCGCGGTTGATCTGCTCCGTGTCCTCCAGGACGTACTTGTTGACCTCGCGCAACAACTCCTCGTGCTTCTCCTTGATGTGCACGAAGAGCTCCTGCTCCGTCTCGAACGGGTCCGTGCACTTCACGCACTTGAAGGTGGCGCCGCCCTCCGGAAGCTCCTCGATGCTGGCCTGCTCGTTGCGCAGGTGGGAGGCGCTGGTCAGGTGCTGGTGCAGGTTGCTCTCCGTGTAGAAGGACTTGCCACACAGCATGCAGTGGAAGTGCTTCTCCTTGGACGGGTGCTTCATGGAGATGTGCACATTGAGGCCGCTCATGCCGTCCGCCACGAAGCCACAGTCCTCGCAGCGGATGCGGGGGTTGGGAGTTAACCGCTTGGACAGACCTGAAGCCCCTACAGGTTTGGTTCTTTTGATCTTCTGAAAACTGCCCGCCCCGGTCAGGCCACTTACAGCCGGGCCAGAATGGTCCTCAACAGAGTGAGCCATTCGTTCTTCATGCAGAGCCAGCTCGGCTTCAGTCAAGGACTTGAGAGGTACGATGCAAGCGTCGAATGGCAGTGCCCTGGTGAGCTGTTTCTCTGGGGAAGAGATGTCAGGTTTCTCATCTGCCATCTCAACATCGTCGTCGGAACAGACTGGCTCTGCCTCTGCCTCGGCCCCTTCCTTCTGGCCTTCCTCAGGCGGTGTTATGGTGATTTCTGCTGGTGCTACCTGAGGATCAATTGTACCTGGGGCTTCGTTGCTGGTTTGTTCCGCGCCACCACCGGATGCCTCACCAGCCACCTGCATCTCCGTGTTTTCCTCAACAACAATGCCACTAACTTCCACTATTAGGGCTGCATGCTCGTTGCTCAAAACGTCAGAAGTCTGTGTGGGGTGTTCGGTGTCTGTGGGCTGGTCTGTAGCTGTGTCTGTGGGTTGCTCTGTATTGGTGATAGGGGGCTGGTCTGTGTCTGTGATGTTGGGCTGGTCTATGTCAGTGATGTTGGGCTGGTCTATGTCAGTGATGTTGGGCTGGTCTATGTCTTTGGATTGGTCTGTATCTGTGTTAGTGGGTTGGTCTGTATCAGTGCAAGGGGGCTGGTCCTTGTCTGTATCGTTGGGCTGGTCTGTGTCTGTAGGTTGGTCTGCATCTGTGTCTGTGGGTTTCTCTGCATCGATGATAGGGAGCTGGTCTGTGTCTGTGTTGTTGGGCTGGTCTGTGTCTATGGGTTGGTCTGCATCTGTGTCTGTGGGTTTCTCTGCATCGATGATAGGAAGCTGGTCTGTGTCTGTGTTGTTGGTCTGGTCTGTGTCTGTAGGTTGGTCTGCATCTGTGTCTGTGGGTTTCTCTGCATCGATGATAGGGAGCTGGTCTGTGTCTGTGTTGTTGGGCTGGTCTGTGTCTATGGGTTGGTCTGTATCTGTGTCTGTGGGTTGGTCTGTGTCTATAATGTTAGGCTGGTCTGTAGTTGTGTCTGTGTTAGTGGGCTGCTCCATGTCTGTGTCAGGGGGCACTGAAGGGGAAGGATCATCAGTGCGAGCATTGTTGTCAGCATCAGGGTCAGCTCTGTTCCCCAGCTCCGTGGCCTCCTCCTCCGGCTGCGCCATGTCTTTCGCCACGAAGCTCTCCAGGTTCTCTAGGTAGACCTCGCTCTTCTGCTTATGCTTGTCCGTGGAGGCGTGGCGAGACATCTCTCGACGCGTGACCGCATAGTAGCTGCATGCCAGGCACACAAACTCAAAGTCCCGGGTGTGTCTCCTCTTCACGTGGAGGTCGAGGGAGGGAATCGAATGAGCTACGAACTTGCAATGGCTGCAGGAGTTGACCAAGTCGTACTTGCTCTTTTTCGGGCTGCTCACTTGTGCTTTGTCGTCGTCTTGCGACAGCTCCCCTTCTTTGTCCGTGGCCCCCCCCTCTCCTTTGGGCCCTCCTCTGACTGGACTATTCTGATGTATAGCCTCACCCTCGCTGGCCTGAGAGCCTGACTCTGTACTCAAGACCTGCACTGATGTATCCAGGTCCACTTGGCCAGCGCTGCTAGCATCCTCCGCGCGTTTAAGGTGCTTCTTTGTGACACAGTGTCGGTCCATGTCGCCTTTCGTCACACAGTTGTAAGAACAAAGCCTGCAGGTGAAGCTGTACTGCCGGCTGTGCTTACGACGAATATGCACGTTTAGATTGGTACTATTGGAGGCGAGAAGGCCACAGTATTCACATGTAGTTGCAGCGGGCCCCTTTGGCCTGCCTCTCCTCCTCTTGGGAGGGATTCTCTCGTCCATGTGCTCTTCCATGTTCTCCAACACGGCCTTCGCAGCCTCAACAGCTTCCTCATTAACATCAGGGTGCAGTTCTCCATCATGTCCGATGACCCCTACTGCCACGTCATCTGTCAGCATGTCGTCACCGACCGCATCTATGCTCACCTTCTCAACGCAGTCCTCGAAGGAGGACCCTGCGTTTTTCTCCTCAGCCACACGCTGGTGGCTCTCCGAGGACACGTGTGTGTCCATCCACTCAGATGTAGCGGTGTAGTAGTGGCAGACGTTGCAGAGGAAGCGATGCTCGCCATGGTGCTTTAGCCGAGCGTGGCTCTCCAGCAAAGCAGAGTTGCTGACCCTGAATTCGCAACTCCCGCACTGTAGCTGGAACCTGGCACCGAGCGCACGCTTGGACGCCCGGGTCTGAGTCGTCGTGGAGGCAAAGATTTGAGCCTGTTCGGCTGTCTTCTTGTCCGTGGGTGACGCGAGGCCAGAGGATTCCCTGCTTTCCACGACTCGTTTGTTGTGCTTGTTACTAAGACAGTGCTTTTCGTAGTCGCACTTTGCCACACAGGCGTACAAGCAGAATTCACAGAAGTAATTCATCTCCTTGGTGTGGCGTCTCTTGATGTGTGTATCTAGGCTCGGCTTGTCCTTAAACTCGTGACCACAGTAGCTGCAAGCATGTATAGTCTTTGGCTTGGTGCCCCGTTTACCTACCATCTTCTTACCGGGGGACTTTTCTTGCTCCTCCTCTGCAATCTCCTCTGTAGCTATTGGAGTCACCTTCCTGTCAAAAGCTTCTCTCCCTGTCCCTTGTATCTCAGCTATTTCCTCTTTGGCTATTATTGTAGTCACCTCCCCCTCAGAACCTCCTGCCTCTGTGCCCTGACTCTCTGTGGCATCCTGCGGTCTCTCTCTGCTGCTCACTTTCCACTCAGTGTCTCCACCTGTCTTGTAATTTGAACTCCGTGCTGTTGCAACGGTTGTGGAGCCATCTATTTCAACAAGTACCTCAGCTGAGCTCACACCCCTGGTCTTTCCTCTACCGGTGTGCTTCCTCTTGGAGTGAATCTTCAAGGAAGTTGGCGTTTTGGCCACGAAGCCACAGATGGGACAGGCACAGCCGTAACATGTCTCCGGGGTAATGTTCATCTCAGCCCGAGGGGGCTGGTCTGACTCCTTCCCATCAGCCACCTCACCGCCGGTGTCCTCCTCAATCTCTCCTGTGCTGTCAGCTGTGACATCATCAGGCCTGGGCCTCTTTGCTAGGGAAGGACTTCCTCCACTCTCCATTTCCTCTGTGGAGACATTTCCTGTGTCACCATGATGAGGCACCTTGTCCTCGTTAATTTCCTTCCCTGACCTTAATTCTCCGTCCATGTTAGACACCTCCTGATGCCTTTACATGAGAAGAGGAAATTGGACTCTGTTCCAGCAATCAATTAAGTTATGATCCTGTTCCTGTAAAGTAACATTTAAGATGGGCAATCCTCATATAATCCTCATATAATTGACTGTGAACAAAATAATAATCACATAACAATACTGTTTCATATAACAAAACTGTGTTTCAAATTGTATAGATGGAGTAGGCTACTTAGAGATCATTCTGCATGTACAAAATGAAGTAAGACAAATGTAGCTATTGGTCGCCATCTAGTGCTTTTAGAACGAAACTGTTCAATGATAAGGTGGTTGATGTTGGATATTTGCATGTGATCAAATAACTAAATCTAGATAAAAAGAAGCTAAACCCCAGGGAAAGACAGTGAGTGGTCAGTAGCATAGATTGAAGTAGGTTACAATTAATTAGGCCTAGATTCGATTTACCTCTCCCTTTTAAATATATTTAACTTCAAAATATTTTACAATAGACTTCGTACAGCTGATGGTTGACACAGACGAGTCTCCTAAAAATATTTCACTCTCCCTTCTAGTGACCTATCTACTTGTTATGGGATTTTTATGAATAATGACTCAATTATGTATACATTTAACTTAGAACCATAACTAAACAGAATACTACTATGTTACTGTATGAATGTATGAATCTTATTATAATCATAATACTGAATATAATGTGTGTAGTTTTAGTCAAGAATTAGAACAAGGACGTTCTGTTCCTTGTTAGAAACGAATGGAGCTATCGTCAGACCAGCTGGAATACTGTGTTCCTTACAGGACATTCTGTCCCCACCCAGGGAGGGGAGAGACCTTGGACTTGTAGTAGATTGTTTAACAGGTGGCAGACAATGTGAGAAGGCTTGTGAACTATATTGCCATGGTATCTGAGAGGAGGAGGGACATTTATGACGGAATGTGAGGTATATAAACCAATGTACATGGTATTATGACCAGAGCTCTCGAGAATAAACGCTATTGGCTAATTTTGGTGGCTGGTCTCTGTCCATTTTATGTAAATAAGAACCTTACAAATTCTTAGAAACGGACAGAGTGTTTTAATTGAATTGGTTAATGAACACATAAGAACTAAATTCATCCAACAACACTGCAGTCTACATTTAGGCACCATCTCTCTGGATGTGGTGCCAAACACTTGTGAGAATTTTGATCAAAACCTCATTGCTATGCAATATCTTTTTCAACCTGATGCCAAAAATATAATTCCCAATTACATGGGACTTCGCCCCACCTTGACATTACATTAACTAATTTTTGTTCCCCATCAAATTTTATGACTACTCTCCTCAAACTTTTAGATACTACGTCAAATGAATTATATGCGTGGTCAAGTTTGGTTTAAAAGTAGGCAATGATTTATACAAAAAAAAATCTAAATTAACTAAACCTGACCTGAACCTCTTCCCACCTGTTCCAGTAGCCAGTCTAGCCACCCTCTCACATGCCTTGCCAGGACACGTCGTCAAAGTATTGATTTATCTCAAGATAGTTTCCAAATGCCAATTGCACTCCCTCAAAACTGGAGACATCTGTGGCATTGTGTTGTGACAAAACTGCTCAATTTAGAGTGGCCGGTTATTGTCCCCAGCACAGGGTGCACCTATGTAATGATCATGCAGTTTAATCAGCTTGTGATATGCCACACTTGTCAGATGGATGGATTATCTTGACTAAGGATAAAATGCTCACTAACAGGGACGTAAACATATTTGTCCACAAAATTTGAGAGAAATAAGCTTTTTGTGCATATGGGATCTTTTATTTCAGCTCATGAAACATGGGACCAGCCATTAACATTGTGTTTATATTTTTGTTCCGTGTAATTTAAAGATTTGAAGTCAGGTGGCTACTGGAGTGAGAAAATACCGTAAACACCGTACTAAAGTAGAATCATTAAGGGCATGTTTAATCAGTCAGGGAGTACAATTATCTGACGAGCTGTTTTTATCACTTGACAGCCAACCAGGTACATTTCACATATTACTACACGAATTCAAACTTTTCCTGCTGAAGACTCGTTTTTTCAGTCCCTTTCTCCAGGCTACGCTGGACAGCAGAATGTTAAGCAGAGCTAGGCTCTTGCAACTGGGAGTCCAGCTTTCCTACCTAGTAGCTCCTTAGCTAACTAGCTTAGCCAGTTACAGCCACGCGGGTTTAACTAGCTAGCTATCATGGTTGGTCCGGTGGTTATGCATGTACGAGATAGTTAATGTCGACGGTATGCATATAAATTGGCAGCAAAATGACTAACGTCAGCTAATTTGAAGACACTGCTGGTCGGCTATCACACTGGCTAGTTGCTACCAAAAGTAGCTCAAGTAACCTTAGGTGCGGCAAAACTTCTCAATTTATGGGTCATCCTTCCAAACGTATTTCAAATAATTTGAGAACAAGGGTATCAAGTAATAATCGACTTTTGGGAAATTAGCGTCAAACTCGGTTCGGATGTAGCTATTTGATTTCGACTGGTTCCTATTTGTGTCAACCATCAATCCGATTCCGATATGTTCAAAATATTCATGAAAATACAGAAGAGACAGTGATTTAAGTTACGTGAAGCCAGCCCTATCAAATAACAATATTTTCACTGTCGTCCAATGAGTGCGGCATAGAGGTGGGACTTGTTTGCGCTTTTGCTCTAAAAACGACGGCAGCACAGAGGCCCAAAAAGGAAGCTAATGTTGACCTTTGAAATACAGGTGTTTGTAAGCTAAACAGTTGCTGTACATAAATTGGAAATATCCATAATGCTTTAGGATTACAGACCCGTATTTAAGTAATCCATATGATGGTAGTTTTAATAGCTTACCTACAATTTCCCCAGTATTCTCAATGTCCGCGCTTTTCTCCCTTGGTCACAAGTGGCGTACCGTAGCACGTACTATACGTCACTCTAGCAAGCTGATGCCGTGTTCAGGAAAATTCGGAAAGTTCCGATTTAGATGGATGATGGACACTTCATTTTGGAATTTCATCCGTCATTTTATCTTCTCCCGTTTTGGTGGCTTCAATTTTATGTTACTTTGTAACAATAACATTGATAAGATTCCTACAAAATGATCTGCTGTTCATAGACAATTCTTAGCGTGTTCGTTAATATATAAACATTTTTTTTACCCACGTATGTATTTAATTTGGAACCATAAGGATATTTTGTATAGAAACCAGTCTTTCTTTTTTAAGAACTGGTTTAATAATCATATCCTGCGTGCGAGTCAACTTTTTAATGCAGAAGGATTGTTACTCAATTATGACTATTTTTATTTATTTATCTCCTTACAATATCCCGGCTACACCTACAGAGTTTGCCATAGTCTTTGATGCTATTCCATCTGGAACTCTCATGTTATTTAGAGGTGTAGCCAGACCTCACCTTCTTGACCTACCCTCGCTTAATCCAGTTGACTCTCCAATAGGGAAAATATGTTTCTCTTTGCTCCCTCAGAAGAACAGATCTATACGTGCTTTATTTCAAAGGGATATTGTATCCATTCCTTATGTCACAAATTACTGGAATACATTGGTCGCTAATATATGTTGGGAAAAAAGTTGGATTATTACCACACAAATATTTCCTTGTAAACAAGGTCAGAGGTCTCAGAATGATCCATAAGTATTACCCTGCGAATCATTACCTGAAGAAACTCAAAAAAGACTTTAACATTGATTGTACTTTTTGTGTTGCGCATCCAGAAACAGTTTAGCATTTATTTTGCCATTGTCTACATGTAAAACAATTATGGAAAGATATTCATAGTTTTATAATTGTTAATATTCTTACTTTATAGGAGAATGTGCTGCTCGGTTTCCTTAACTATAATAAGGATAAAGAAAAACAATTGTACCTCAATCTAATTGTGCTAATGGAAAAATGTCACATTCATAAATGTAAATTCACGAATAAAAAAACACACTTCCTTGTTTTCTATAAGGAATTCAAGCAGTACATTAAGACCATTCTACATTATTCTAATAAGAAAGCTGTTAAAACAATCAATAGGTTTGTATATTTTCATCTTTGTGTAATTTGTTGTACCCCCTAGCCTAGCATGTGTTATCATTGTCCGTTTGTATTTATCCTGGGTTTTTTTCGATAAAAAAAAAAGAAGAATGATTATGGATTGGGGTTTAATACCGCGTTCATATGCTAGTCGGAACTAGGAAATTCAGAAATGTCTGACTTGCTGAGTCGTTGAACGCAGCACCTGTATAACTTGAAATTGTATAACTATTTCAGAGTTTCCTAGTTCCGACTAGTACGTGAACGCGGCATTATGGTGGGGACATCCCAAGGATCACAGATGGCACTGACCAAGATTCAAAACAACTGGGAGCTCGAAAATCTGCCCTCAAAGACATGATAGCCTGGGTGAAATATGGAGGCTGATAACCAGGCTTTCACTTGTAGGCCTATGTTCTTACACATAATTGCAGATGAAAGAAATTAGATGGCAGAAAGGAAACTAGCCTAGTTTTTAGACAATTGAGATGCTCAACAACAGGTATCAAATGATCTCACCTGTGACCAGGGGCTCAGTTCCAGCAAGGCAAGGAAGGCAGAATCACAATCTCATAGTGAGTAGATTTGGGACGCAAGGTGATTTGTAGATCAGTGATTCTGCACGGTCTGACTGCAATGTTGTTGATCTCAAACATGCACTATTTCTCACTGTAATTCACCTTCGACCCTAGGCCTCTTTTGCACTGTCCCTGTATTCCACTGCTCTGTTTCATTGGCAATTGTATACAGCCCACAAGTGGGAGCATCACTCCAGACAGACACACAATGTATCAATTAACATTGGTCAGTGATTAATCACCGTAGCCGTGTGACATCCCTGTTCGTTGGTGAAGTTTTGAAAATTGACTAATGCATGTGCCTTAATTGATATGGTAGTCTATCAGGTCAGGAGATGATAAATGATGCCCGTGCATTGAGTACACTGTTTACTTTCCCAGTAATTTTGCTTAATTCATCACAGTCAAAATAATATGACATGGATGGTTAGAAACGCAGCCCCCGTCTCCAATTTTTCATAACGTTCATTAGTCATTTGTACCTAGCGGTCTTTACTAAGAGAGGATGGGTTGGCTATGTTGGACACTGATTGAAACTCTGCCCGTCTTCCTTGCAGGATGCCTCGTCATCAATAAATAGATTTCACGCAACAAACCAGCATTTGCTCTTTGGTCCTTTTGATTAGTTATCTCAAAGAAGCATGACATAATTGCAAGTAGAAATGCAAATGGTTATTGATTTTTAACGAAGGCTTGATATACAATTTAATGTAAACCCATTGTAAATATTTAAAACAATTAAAAACACTGCTTGAAAGGCTGACCATGTTTCTCCTAGAAAAACACTAGAGGGCGCTAAAATGTTCCCAGGGTTAGTAATACATGTAATAACACAGAACCCATAATATCTTCTTTTAGGTATTTGCCTGGATTAGACACAGAATGGATGGTGCGCAGTATTGCTACCAGGGTTGTGTTGTCTCGTCATTTCTCATTCCTTTATACTGAAGGGGCAGTGCAGAAATTGAGATGAGAAGAGGACCCCACTTAGGCTTTTAGGCTGCATCCCAAATTCCCTACCCAGAACCCTGAGCAGTCTTGATGAGATGGTCATATTTGACAGGTTTTGTCCCTCCAACGTAGACTTTGGAACAACAGGTTATTTACTTATTTGAATCCATGAATAACAACCTTATTGTCCACAAGGACGCTCTGTGTAAAACGTAACAACATATGTCATGCAATGCTGTGAAAATCAATCTCTTTCTGAGTTCCTTTGTTACTACTGTCTTGCCCTCGACACAACTATTGTAGAATACCTGTAGGTTATCACAGTTCAGCAACCTGGAGATGAGGAAGGCCTCTCCTTGGCCTTGAACTCTGCTTTTATGGCAGTATTTTTGAATTGGAGACAATAAAATGAGAAATATAGGTGGCTTCTGGGTGCTGACACACCAAGTGACACAAATCCACTTCAGCCTGAAAAGTCTAGATAATGGGGCTGATGAAATGCGCTTTCACAAGGTTCTCTCAAATTTGAATTCAGAACCCTTCAGTAAGAGTTTAGGATACAGGTCAAATTAAAATAGAGTTGGAGAAATAAAATGGTGGCAACGTATAAGTCTCCAAAACTACAGCAAACTCTTGAGGAATTGAAACAAATATTTGTATTTTCCCATAAAACTGAATTAATAGTGAAATTAAGAAAAAGCACACAAAAAAGACTAGTCATCCAATCAGTGAAGCAATGAAAATCACATCCTTTTGTAAGCGTCTTGATATACACATACTAGACGGTGTCAGAGGAAGGCCAAAAACTACCAAAAGACTCCAGTCACCCAAGTCATAGACAGTACTCTCTGCTACCGCATGACAAGCGGTACCAGAGCGACAAGTCTAGGTCCAATAGGTTCCTTAACAGCTTCTACCCCCCCCCCCTGTATATATCCTAATTATTGTTATTATTATTATTATTATTTTGTAAATATTTTCTTTAACTCTATTGTCTTAGAACTGTATTGTTGGTAAGGTCTACCTGTTGTATTCAACGCATGTGACAAATAAAATTTGATTTGATTTGATATTGGCCTACTGTACATGTTTGAGGGAGCTCCACGTCCAGTTGGGAGTTCGACATGCTGTCACGAGGAGGCAACGTCACCGACTGGGTCTGGTGCCCACAAGAACGTTGACTCGTGAACCTTTGTGACATGTATAGTAGATCAAGGCCAATAAGAGTTGTGCCCGTACACACACCGAGTTAGACAGGATGGTATTCCCCGCTCTAGAACTCAATGACCGTGGTAGCAGAGAGGAGAGATGCTGCAGTTTACTATCTATTCCTGTGCTTAGTAAGTGATATTGTTCAGGGGAATTGAATATGAGAAAGAAATATACCACAATAATTACAGTTGTATAGTAAGTTCATGGCACTAATTAAATTCTTGGTGGAACTGCGCAATAAACTTCCTCACGGGAAAACGTTCCAGTAATGATTGCTGTTACTATCAAATGTTTCTGTTTTTCCAACACAGTATAAACAGTGTAACAAGCTGAAAGTAGAGGCATTAGACATTGGCTGGGGTGTATTAAAAGCAGTGTGAAAGCAATAAAGCATGTCAACAATGTGACGACCCTCCCACTCTGTCTGCCGTATTCTGTCTTTGTTCTTGTTTCCTTATCAGGATGCCGGTGGGTGGAGTTGGGAGGGTCGTCAGCTTCATGGGAAACACCTGGGCCATGTGTCTCCCAGGATAAATATACCTCTTCCACATTCATGGAAGAGACTCTCTCCATGCAGACACCTTTGTAGATTGTGTTGTGGTTCTTGGTGGCCTTTTGTTTGTTTGCTTTGGCACCTTTCAACACCCTGCATTATCACATTCATGCATGCAAAACATTCACTTACACTACTGATTACTGATTACACACACCATTGTATATTTTCCTTAGTTGCTTTAGTTAATAAATATATATTTTGTTACTCCTTATCTCCACGTTGTCTCCCTTTGTTACGGGCTTTGAGCCGGTTCGTGACAACAACTTGTTGCAAGGACATCACCGCAGGTGACAGCGATGGCCATTGCGTCATACGCCTCAGAGCAAATGTAGGACTTTAGGGGTCTTGTTCTCCAAAGATCAAAGAATGCAGCCCTTACACATTCTTCCAGAATGAAGGACAGTGTTTGCTTTTTTTATTTTTATTTTACTATCTCTACGGTGATAAGCGTCTGTCCTCCGTGCCCGTCTCAGACTGCTCCTCACCTCAATAAAAAACCAGCCTTATCAAAGGCCTTTACAACTGCCAGCATGCCTCACGACTTACAATACCTGGATGCTTGCCCTGGGAAGTGGAGACCTGTATGTCTGACTATATCCCTGTAGAGAATGTATCTGGCAAAATATCCCCATGTTTCCGTTAAACTAGCTAGTTACGCCCTTGAGAATACAGATACATTACAAAAGAGCCCTAGGAGACGACGCAATACGGATCTCACCTCCCTGTGCAGACCGTAACAGGTTATTGCCAGAGAAATGTTGTCTGTCTTAAATTCAGTTGCCTTTTTAGCCAGTTTGCCTCTTCGTCCTTACTCAATAAGGGCTTTATATCTGAAATTATGGATTTCAAGTCAGACGCACACCAATTATGCACACCACTCCACCAATGTATTTTGGCAAACCACATCTTGCATCAACCACATGTTGCGTGAGCGCTGGCCTCCTGTGAGCTACTCAATTTGTTATGGGGGAGAGGTTGAGGTGTTTGGCCTAGTGCGAGTGGCTGAACCAGGGCGGATCCTATTTCCACACCTTCCTCTAAAATCCTCCCAGACAAGTCCATGGGCTTGTCACACCCTGACCATAGTTTGCTTTGCATGTTTCTATGTTTTGTTTGGTCAGGGTGTGATCTGAGTGGGCATTCTATGTTATATGTCTAGTTTGTCTATTTCTATGTTTGGCCTGATATGGTTCTCAATCAGAGGCAGGTGTTAGCCATTGTCTCTGATTGGGAACCATATTTAGGTAGCCTGGTTTGTGTTGGGTTTTGTGGGTGGTTGTCTCCTGTGTCAGTGTTTGTACCACACGGGACTGTTTCGGGTTTTCACGTTTCTTGTTTTTGTAGTTTATTCATGTATGGCTTCATTATTAAAGAACCATGAATTATAACCACGCTGCATTTTGGTCCGCCTCTCCTTCACCAGAAGAAAACCGTTACGGGGCCAAATCCCCTCCCCTTCTGAAATTCAGGTCTAGGTGTACCCCGACAAAATCGGAATTCATCCAAATAATCAGTGATGCAAAAAAAAAACAGCACACCGGTAGAATAGTTCTTCATAACCCTCATATCCCACAGATGTAGCATGTTGATGTTTTTCCATCTGTTAGGAGAAACTACTCAAAATACACCAATGGGCACCGTCTCATGTCAGAATTGTGTGACTAAAAGTGGAAGTCATGCAAGCATTCAGGGGACTGGTGATGCCAATCGGCGACCTGCACCTGCAATCTCTTTATTGCAGTCGTTCAGCTCATGACCTTGACAACTTTTAGCAGGAAATTTCTGATTTAGACATTTTGATAGCTAGGAAACTGTATTTGACAGCTGAAAAAGTGTCTCAGAGACTCTAGCTTGATAAAATATTATAAAAAGCATAAAAGATATTGAAGCAATAGTGTTGTGGTAACCAGGGTCCCCCTACTACGCCTCCTTACCCAAACACATGCAGTGCATTCGGAAAGTACTCAGACCCCTTGACTTTTTCCAAAAAAGGTTTACATTACAGCCTTATTCTAAAATGGATTACATTTTTTACCTACCCACAATACCCCATAATGACAAAGCGAAAAAAGTTTCTTAGAAATGGATGCTTATTTATAAAAAACCAGAAATACCTTATTTACATAAGTGTTCAGACCCTTTGCTATGAGACTCAAAATTTGAGCTCAAGTGCATCCTGTTTTCGTTTATCATACCTGAGATGTTTCTACAACTTGACTGGAGTCTACCTGTGGTAAATTCAATTGATTGGACGTGATTTGATATATAAGGTCCCACAGTTGACAGTGCGTGTCTGAGCAAAAACCAAGCCACGAGGTCGAAGGAATTTTCCGTAGAGCTCCGAGACAGGATTGTGTCGAGGCCCAGATCTGGGGAAGGGTACCAAAAAAATGTCTGCAGCATCGAAGGTCCTCAAGAACACAGTGTCCTCCATCATTCTTAAATGGAAGAAGTTTGGAACTTAAGCACTGCATCACGTATGGAGGAAATCTGGCACCATCCCTACGGTGAATCACGGCGGTGGCAGCATCATGCTGTGGGGATGTTTTTCAGCTGCAGGGACTGGGAGACTCGTCAGGATCGAGGGAAAGATGAACAGAGCAATGTACAGAGAGATCCTTTATGAAACCTGCTCCAGAGCTCTCAAAACCTGAGACTGGGGCGACGGCTCACCTTCCAACAGGACAACAACCCTAAGCACACAGCCAAGACAATGCAGGAGTGGCTTCGGGACAAGTATCTGAATGTCCTTGAGTGTTCAGCCAGAGCCCGGACTTCAACCCGATCGAACATCTCTGGAGAGACCTGAAAATAGATGTGCAGCGAAGCTCCCCATCCAACCTGACAGAGCTTGAGAGGATCTGTAGAGAAGAATGGGAGAAACTCCCCAAATACAGGTGTGCCAAGCTTGTAGCGTCATACCCAATAAAACTTGTGGCTCTAATCGCTACCAAAGATTCTTCAACAAAGTACTGAGTAAAGGGTTTTGATTTTTTTTATGCATATGTCTAAAAACCTGTTTTTTCTTTGTCATTGTGGGGTATTGTGTGTAGATTGACGAGGAAGAAACAAATGAATCCATTTTAGAACAAGGGTGTAACGTAACAAAATGTGGAACAATTCAAGGGGTGTGAATGTATGACGCATGCTCACATCCTGTCAATTTATCAGACTAATAAAGTCATCAGCTTATCTGGTTCAAACCTCTGTACTAGGCACTGCAAAGATAACAAACCATATCCACCAATTTTTTCACATTTGTGTTTTTTCACTAATTAAATCATGGCATGGAGTTGTTCAATGACAGACGTATAAAATCGATCGCTTGATTGTTTAAGTTCAGAGAGATACATTTCCCGCTAATCCTGTTTTTTTTGCAAAGGTCTTTAAATATATTTACATACCTTAAATGGTTGGGTTAGTTGGAACCAGAGACGGGATCTTGTTGTCTTGGTCTTGAGATCACACAATGCCATGTATGGTAAATGTGGTCATGGTCTTTTCACTGGGTCTGGATCCCAGCATCAATGTTCAGGTCTAGGTCGGGATCTCAGTTCATGGTCCCAGACCGTAGTTTGTTTCTCGACTCATGTGGTCAAGATATCTCCTGTCAAAGTTACAGTATGTGACTAAATGTAGTGACACAACACAAACGTGTCAGGGTACCTTGCTTTTTGTGGGAGCTGGGTCTCGTTTTGTGGTCTTGCTCTGGGTCTCGTTCTGGATCTTGTTTTTTTCCCCACATTTGAACTGGTCTTGGGCTTGTCAGGCTCTCGATACACTTGGTCTGGGTTTCAGTCTCAAGAGTTTGGTTCATGGTGTGTGTGTGTCTCAAAAGGTTGTATATTGGTTTGGTCGGGGTCTGGTATTAATTTGGGTCTGGGTATCGAGAAGTCTGCCGGCCAGATTTGCCCAGAAAACTCACATTGATGAGACAAGCTTCTGAGTCAGTGTGGAATATATGGTGGGGACACATGGCTGGGATCCGAGTTTAGGGCAGAAGGGCTGTAGCTTCCAAATCCTCACTGAATTACAATATGTTTCACTATTATTTTTCTTCACTAATTCCGTCTGTCATTCCTGGCATTGTACAAAACACATGTTTAAGCTTTTGTTCAATGTAAGACGTAATGTAACATTTCTATCCTAGAAATCCATTCGGTTATGCAGGCCTATTGGTTTAGGAATATTTAGCCCTTGTAAGTTTGGACTAAACTTAGTAAAAAAATAAAAAGTTCTGGTTGGGTACATCGATCAAGGACTTAACTGATAGGTCAGTGCTCCCTTCCCTGTTTACGTTGGCCCGTGTTCAACTTAGGTGTGAGCTTGCAATGAACGGAGCTATATACAGTGTGCTTGAGTACTCCCACAGTCCTTGGTAGCTTGGTACAGCCTGTGGTAATGTCACACAGATTAGGCTCACCCCGCCCAATATGCATATGCTCTTTCCTTTGGTTTCCATTGAGAAAACCTTATCTGCTCTTTAGGGGACGCCGTCAGTCGAGTTGTCTGTTCTTTAGGGGCACTTTGTTTTTTACCGAGGGAGTATTGACAGGTCAAGGTGCACAAGTTTAGCTCAGTGGGATGGCCTTATAAATAGAAGCATGGTGCAAGGCATCTGCACAATCACACACCACCTCAACAAGAGCCTGTCTTGGTAGGACAAGAGCATTTGAATGTATTTCAGCTTTGCATTTTGTTTTTGAGAGTTTGTTCTGTATCTCATCAAAAATGGATAATGTATGTCAATGTACAGATTCCAATGATAGGCAGTCAAATGCTATCCTTTACAACATCCTCAATCGAGAAAATTACAAGTCAAGCCACAACAACACGAACTACAACTTTATGCCTCGTAGATGCAACTGTGAGATGCGACGGACAGTGTGCTTGAAAAGTCCAGCAGACATTTGCCAAGAGGCGTCGGGAGTGCTGGTGAAAACAATTCACTTTATGAGGAACTTACCTGCTTTCAACCAACTCCCACTGAACGATCAACTGTCGCTCCTCCAAAGTTGCTGGGGGCCACTCTATATTTTGGGTCTGGCCCAGGAAGGCATGAACTTTGACGTCGTCGACACCCCTGCCGATAGCATGCTGAAAAGAATCCTCTTGAATTCTCAAGAGAGCTCAGAGATGGAAAGAGAGCAGCCCACCTTGGCCGGTGTGAACAAACTCAAGGCATGCCTCAAAAAGTTCTGGCGTCTGGATTTAAGTCCAAAGGAGTACGCATACCTCAAGGGCACCATGATATTTAACCCAGGTGAGGTTTGCCTTAAAGCTTCAATATTTCAACCAGTCAATGGAAATGCATGTTCGGTAGATACAGAATTCAAACATCAAATAACTTCAGCGAATCCAGCTGATCAGTAGGTTTACAAAAGGTCTATTGCAATGTCGTATACAACTGAAAAGTACAACGGTGCATAAAACATAGCTTGTCCACTCATGATACATTTCTGTCCTCCTCAACAGATGTGAAAGACCTGACGGCAGCTCTATTCGTGGAGGACTTACAGCAGGAGGCCCAGCATGCTCTGAGGGAGGTGGTCCAACCGCTCCACCCCGCGGACCGAGGCCGCTTCGCTGGCATCCTGCTCGCGGCCTCCATGCTCAAGACCATCACACCCAACCTCATCACCGAGCTCTTCTTCCGTCCTGTCATTGGCCAAGCAGATCTACTGGACTTCCTGGTCGATATGCTCTTCAGTAGGTAGCTTACTGTAGAGCTGATGTACAGAGACCTGATATAGTTTCCCGCCGTGAGGGATATTGAGCCCCCCAGGACTGAGTTGGAGTGCCTGGTCATGTGGTGAAGAGTTTGGCAAATAAGTGCTCGTCATAAGGGGAAACAAAATACACTTGTATTCTTTATTCACAGTAACACTATCGCTGATAGGTTTTCATGTCTGACCAAATAGGAAAATATTTTTTTTTCTCAAAAATATGACAACAGTTTGCTATTGTTTACATCCAACTATGAATGAGCAACATTTACTGTATATTAGCAACATTTTTGGTAGAAAATTGAGGTCACAATGGCGGGTAGTTATAACAGACATTTTACTGGTTAGATCAGACAGGACACACTCCAGTCTACAATACACATTCCTTAAAACCATGGATATTGTGCAGAATACTGTTTAGATACATTGTTTGTTTTGTGTAATGTTTGCATGAGTAATGTAAATCATTTCTGGGACTGCCCCCAGAATATTCTAAATATATTTTTATACAATTACTGTGTTATGTCTTTACAATTTGGAATATGGTTTGCGAGATAGGAATAGGAACAGAATTAGCCAAGCCAAAGTAGATTAAACGTCCCTGTTCAAGAGGTCTATATTACAGCAGGCATTGCCATTCAAGGACCTCTTCAAGCTCAATTTAAACATATCTCTTCTTAAGCACTGGAAAAATATGTGTAGAATTTAAAAGCCCACATTCTCCCCCCTAACCATTGGGTTAGAGTGAATCTGTGTTGGGATTTGGGAATGAGTGGCTCATCAGTGATGTTTTCATACATAGACAAGGCTATCACAGTAGTGTGAGAGTGCTCCTCAAGTTTACAACTTCCTGCTCCAGTTCCTGTTGATTCGTAATGTGTTTGAACAGTAAGCTTTATCTGTATTACCTCACCCGTACAGAGGGCACTTTGGAAGGTGGTTTACCAGCTGGGTTACCCTGTACCGTCACCTTGCTGCCTCTCTCCTCTCGAGTGGCTCACCGCAGCAACGAGAGACAGTCACTATGCAGTTCCGTTGAGGCTGTCTCAACAGTCGATAGCAGTCACTAAGCTCCCCTTATCATACCAATAAGATACGAGGAATAACATTTTCAGTCTAAAGGAGCCAAGGTCGGGCTTGAACGAAATGTCACAGTGTTCTAAACATCTAAATAAAGAATACAAATCTCTACATACAGTATGTAGAGCGTCACACCATCTTAACATTAGGTTGTCATTTAGTTTCCGTAGACTGGACACGTGAACAACTATTGGCAACAACAACAAATATTTTCTATTCAGACTTTTTTTGTGTGTTTAAGTACAGTGTTACTGAAAAATAAGTCTCTTACTGCTCTTTGAATACACAGTACAGAGTATTTATTTATGCTGCAATAAAGACAGATCTATCAGATCTCAAAAGATACATTCTACATGGTTTTATTACTTTCCCTTCACAAATTAGTACAGACATTTTTACAGAGCAATTCACAAAAGCTTTTGGAGCCTGGGGATACGTCTCCAGAATATTTATAATACATGCATGTTCAAATCTTCCGAACATCATTTAATGTAGCGAACAGTAAAAGTAATTACAATCAGTAAAGGACTTAACACAATCACAATCAATACATTGACAGTGGAAACATGGCATCTTTAAGAGAGAACAGAGTGAGGAGGAGGAGCAGGACATCAGCCCAAGACTTGGTGCTCTGTAGCCTCCGTGCCTGAAGAAACCTCTGCTTTTAGGAGGTCCCTCATTTTGGTGTGAACACCGACTATGACAACCTTTAAGGGCAGTGCCACACAGAGCCCTATGCAACTGATTGACATCACAGAGAGGCGACTTTGGTCTGAGAATGTTGGGGTGAAGTCAAGGAAGGTCGGGAGAGCCTGGAGATCGGCGCTGGTGTCGATGAAGCGATCGAAACGACAGATAAACCAGACCCTCCCCATATTTTGGGCCATATTCCGTAGGGTAATGTTGACCGGTGTAGCATCCAGCATCCTCAGCTTTGATATTATGAACAACCAGAGCACAGCCAGGCCCTACTCAGTCTCTCTCTCTGTATTTGCAACATTGAGCTTCCCGTAGGAGTCCACTTCAATAACACCCTGAGATCCAGCTCTGTGGAACAGCCACTTAGTTGAGGAACAATCAGTTTTAGGATGAAAAGTGGCACATGGCAGACTGACCTTACCTCCCACACTGGAGCGATATTGGGTGTTCCACAATACCCACAGTCCCATGTAGGATCAGTCCAAAGAAGAGCGGTAGCTCCATCAGAAGCACAGTATGTGAAATGTATCCCCGGGCCATGATCTTTCTGTGCTCTGTGAGTGTAGTTGCACCACAAGTCTCTAAATACAGCCCCCTGATGTCATGTAATTAAAGGTTGGCACGTGAGATTACTCTTTTGCTTTGACCCAATGCGAACTCAACTGGCTAAACACAAACCACATAAACGCATTGTGCTACATGGACTTACCACAGCTGTAATTTTGACAGCTCTTGGTGTTACGCAGGGCGGAGCAGGTGAACCCAAGTGCAATCTCGGGCAAGGAGACAAGGATAAGATAACTAGGGTGTTTATTGAAAGCAGGGGGGGGGGGGGGGGATCCAGGGGTCCAGGGCAATGAAGCAGGACTGACGAGACGAGGGACAGGGACCAGAGTCAGAGCGGACAGAACTGTAGCAGAGGGAAAAGCAGAGTCCGGCTAGGGAGAGACAGGCACAACAGGATAACATGCTCTATGCAGGAACAAACACAGACTGACTGAACAGAGCCTACAAACCGGCAGCGTGGAAGTGGCAGGGTTGAGTATTCGTAGAGTCCTTGATTATGGAACTGTTTGCAGCTGGTGGGGATCTGCTCTGCCTCCAGCACACCTGTCTCCACTCACACAATCACATACACACAGAGAGAGAGAGAGAGAGGGAGAGAGCACTGGGGGAGTGGCGGCAGGTCAGGGAGACAGGACGAGAAGTAGAGGGCGTGGCAGGAGCAGATGTAACACTTGGCTGGTGGGCAGTGACATATTTCAAACCTTACTTATTTAAGTCTGATGTTCATGCCATCCATTGTGTGGATCCTGCTTGAATGCGTTCGGAGGCCACATTTCCAAATGAATGGGAAAGATTGGCACCATCACTCATTTGTTTTGGATTTAGGCCTGCAGATTTCTCCTGATACAATAGAGGGATCTATTAAACAAATAGTATGGGCTCAAGGTAACTTTTGACTATTAAAACCTGAGCAATATTGAGGTTATGAGGTACTACAATATAAACTGAACAAAAATATACATGCAACAATTTCAAAGATTTGACTGAGTCACAGTTCATATAAGGAAATTAGTCAATTGAAATAAATTCATTAGGCCCTAATGTATGGATTTCACATGACTGGGAATATAGATATACATCTGTTGGTCACAGATACCTTAAAAAAAGGTAGGGGTGTTGATTTGAAAACCAGTCCGTATCTGGTGTGACCAGATGCCTCATGCAGCGCGACATCTCCTTCATGTGGAGTTGATCAGGCTGTTGATTGTGGCCTGTGGAATGTTGTCCCTCTCCTCTTCAATGGCTGTGTGAGGTTGCTTAATATTGTATGCTGAAACATGAGGTGATGGTGGCAGATGAATGGCACAACAATGGGCCTCAGGATCCCGTAACGGTATCGCTGTACATTCAAATTGCCATCGAATAAAATGCAATTGTGTTCGATGTCCGTAGCTTATGCCTTCCCGTACCATAACCCCACCGCCACCATGGGGCACTCTGTTCACAACGTTGACACCAGCAAACTGCTCGCCCACACAATATCATACACACTATCTGCCATCTGCCCGGTAAAGTTCAAACCGGGATTCATCCGTGAAGAGCACATTTCTCTAGTGTGCCAGCTGCCATCGAAGGTGAGCATTTGCCCACTGAAGTCGGTTACGACGCCAAACTGCAGTCATGTCAAGACCATGGTGAGGACGACGAGCATGCAGATGAGCTTCCCTGAGACGGTTTCTGAGTGTTTGTGCAGAAATTCTTCAGTTGTCCAAACCCACAGTTGTATCAGGTGTCCGGGTGGCTGGTCTCAGATCATCCCACAAGTGAAGAAGCGGGATGTGGAGGTCCTGGGCTGGCGTGGTTACATGTGGTCTGCGGTTGTGAATCCAGTTGGACTTACTGCTAAATTCTATCAAATGGTAGATAAATTAGCATTTGTTTCTGTGGCAACAGCTATGGTGGACATTCCTGCAGTCAGCATGCCAATTGCACAATCCCTCCAAACTTGAGACACCTGTGACATAGTGTTGTCTGGCAAAACTGCACGTTTTAGGGTGGCTTTTTATTATCCCCAGCACAAGGTGCACCTGTGTAATGCTGTTTAATCAGCTTCTTGACATGCCACACCTGTCAGGTGGATGGATTATCTCGGCAAAGGACAAATGCTCCCTAACAGGGATGTAACCAAATTTCTGCACAAATTTTGAGATAAATAAGCTTTTTGTCAGTATGGAACATATGAGATCATCTATTTCAGCTCATGAAACATGGGACCAACACTTTAAATGTTGCCTTTTTATTTTTGTTCAGTGTAATTTTACACACTGAGGCCCAAATCCTATGGGACAAAATCAACTCTTTCATTGACATCAATGTATGATTTTTTATACAATGTTAAGTTCATGTAGCTTCCTGAGCCCCAGACGTAAAATCACCTTAGACTCAGAAAAGACCTTAGCTTCACTGGGTCAGTGGTATTTCCATGCAATCCCACTTGTGGAGCTCAAATTCAGATTTCTGAAAAACAGAAAGCTTGAAATAGCCCATTCCCCCATACAGAATCTTTCCAGATCCTTGATATCCTCGCCCGCGCTTATGGACTGCCCTCTTCAATTCTAAACACGGGTTTTCAATGGGGTTCAAGTCCGGACACTGAGATGGCCATTGCCAAATGTTGATTTTGTGGTCAATTAACCATTTCTTTGTGGATTTTGACGTGTGCTTGGCGTTATTTTCTTGCTTGAAGATCCACTTGCTGCCAAGTTCCAGTCTCCTGGAAGAGGCAACCAGCTTGGTTGAAGCAGAAATTTCCTGGTACTAAGTCAAGTTTGTGATGCCGTTGGCCTTAAAAAGAGACCCAGGACCAGTGGAAGCAAAATAGCCAAAAAAAACAGTGAAGATCCACCACCATATTTTACAGTAGATATGGGGTTATCTTCTGCATATGCATCTTTCTTTCAATGCCAAATCCACAACTGGTGTGCGTGACTACGGAGCTCTATTGTCATGTAATCTGAGCATAGCACAGGTTCCAATTGTCGTTTAGCAAACTCCAGGCATTACCATTTGTTGTTTTACCTGAAAGTAGAGCTCGTTGGCCACGCACACCAGTGGTGGGTTTAGCGTCAAAAGAAAGGACGTCATGCTTCCTGCTTAGCGAGTACCACTTCCTCCTGATTTGGCTCAAACCGAAGCTCGAACCCAGGACCTCTGATAAAGACTTCACCTCTTTATAAACAATGTTTTTATAGATTAGATGTGTTTATTAGTCACATGCACAGGGTGGCAGATGTAATTGCAACTACGCAGGTCAAAAAGAGAAGTGAACAACACAATAATACAAATAATGATAATCATATATACACTGAGTATACAGTACCAAACATTAGGAACACCTTAATATTGCTTTGCACTGCGTTGCCAAGATATGACCTAAGTGTCATTTTGTATTTATATTTATTATGGATGCCAAAGCAGCAGCTACACTTTCTGGGGTCCCATCAAAATGAAGGCTGTTATACACAATTCAAAACAGTTCATTTCACAACGCATTGGTAATAGAAGTGACTGTGTGTGTGTGTGTGTTCACAGAAACGTGTACGGAGCCAGCACATGGAGACTTCCAAGAGGATTTGACTGACATGCATTGTACGGGCGAGACCTGGCATAAACATTTTACTAGACACAACTTTGAATTGTATTGTCTTTTTTTTTAAATATATTATGGAATGTAATGGTATCAGTCAATTATGGGAAGGGAGAAACCCTGTGCGTTCTGCACCAGGATCAGGTAACTCCTGTTGTATACGGAATACCACACAGGAAGGCATGACCACTCCGACAGGCTTGTCAAGGTAGCCCCATTACCACCTGACAAAATTGTCAATAGGCACAGTACCTGTATTGGCTGGGAATGACAACAAAAGATGCACACTTATATTAGCAGAACACTGCTTCTACGGTATTAGGTAAAGCGGTGTTATTCTACATGGGCCTGTTTTAACACAGTTGAAAGTTATCAAAACACTTAGTTTAGAATATCCACCTAAATTCAGCAATTGCATTCTTCTCATATTACCCTGTAAGCTACTGACCTATCCAAAGATTCCTCCGGCACCTCACCATACATATGGCTGTATTTATTAAACTCAACCTGCAGGAGGTTTGTTTGCGATTGCGTGGTGAGAACGGCTACGGGCAAGGTTCTGACAGGTAGGTGTGTCTCGGTGTAGCAAGGACAGACCCGAGAAACACCCGTACCAACTCGCGTTTGGCTTGAGTCATGGCCCGCCACCACCTCTTCAGGAGCTAAGCCAAAAACAAGGCCGGATCAGCAGGTGCATTTCCTCTTTCAGCTGGAGCAGGGCAACAATTTTCAGTTATTTGTGGTACGCTGCTCCCTCCTGTGGTGGTCATTTAAACTGACACCAGGGCAAGAAGGGTTCGGCTGTCACCTGCATTAGGTTCATGTTTTTAAACACAATTCAATTTTTCCAAACAATCATGCGCACATGAATCGAGATAAAACTCCATGACAAATCAAATCTGTTATCCACTGCAAACATAGGCTCTGTGTACACTTTGTGAAACATGTTACCACGTAAGTCTATTGAAATATGTCAACATCCAAGAGAAGAGACATTCTCTGTGCCATTCGGTTTAGAGAAGGTACGTAATAATGTCATGTGACCGGGTGTGAGGTGTTAATTGTGAAACCATTATTTCACGATGCCTCACAGGTAGAACTGGAATGCAGAGAGGGGGGCAGAGAGCCAGGGAAAACAGAAATGAATCTCAGAGGCTTCGGGACACAGAGAAATTCTCAAAAGCAGGTTTTCGTAGTGCTCCCCTCTGCAATGAACTACTCAGGACAGACGGCAGGATTTGATATCCTTTCTTTTGTCAAGACCAGTCAAACGAGTTCCTCCTTTTTTTCGCTGAGGGCGGAAATAGACTGACGACACACTGACCCGGGGTGGGGGCTGACAACAGTCATGAGAGAGACGGGGAGAAAGAGAGAGGGGCTGATAAAGTAGCCCAACAACATTGCACAAACATGTTGCTGTGACAGGGAGAGCAGGCAAAACTAGAGTTTAGGAGTAGTTGGTGTTGAAGGAATAAACAGCGATGCCCGTTAGCACATTACATGGGAAGGAAAGATTGAAAGCTTGACAATAAATTACCAGCACAGGCTTTTTTTTTTAAATGTAGTAGACTACATTAGATCTTTAACCTTCTTGCTGCATAGCTGACCATTAACATATGATCAACTGACAAATTAGAGATGAACCCAACAAACACACCATCCCTAGTGTTCCTCAATAACACGTGTAAACATAAAAGCAGCACAAAGTAATTGAAGACCCAACGGACTGAATCCATCCTTGAGATCTGTGTTTAACTCAAGCGTTGGTGTCAATGGAGATTGAATTGCATCTTTAACTTGATCTGTGCATGCAATGTGCATACCGAATCCCATACTCTATTAGATTTAACTATATTATCATATATTTTAGATCAACAGAGTTGAATTAAAACAGTAGCAAGTTGGCATAAAGGCAAGGGTATTCATAGCTTTTTTTATTTGTATAAAAATGTACCTATACATTGACAAAAAATAAAATTAAAAAAAGTTTCAAAAATGCCCCTATTCCAATTTCAAAAGAGATGTTTAGACAAACCAAAAAAGCCACGTACACTTGGAAAAAGGTTTAGTACAAAGTAACTCCTTTGACACTGAAAGTAAAGTATGAAGCTAAACCTGCTCCTGGGTCCAAATGGTAGGGTGTCAATTTGCCCTAACACACTGTCACACACACTAAAACAGGGACGTTTATGCATTAGGGTTCAGTCACTTGACTGAGAACGGAGTTAAAAATGCATGGAGTGATTTTGGTGTCTGCTAGGAGTGGCAGGGCAACAACATAACTGGTATAAAAAAAACGTACAATATAGCATGCAAATACACAACAAGAGTCCATAGTTATCTTCCCGTAAAAAAAAAATTAAAATCCCCTTGGTTTTTTTCCAATGTTCAGATATGTGCCAATTGGGCACCTGTAGACTGGTGCCACCATCTCGCCCTTCCAAGCAGGCCTCCCTCACAGACGGTTCCATGGTTTGGAAGGACATGCTGATTCCACACCAGAGAGAAGAGATGGCTTCAATAGTCCCACACTTAAGAGCCTCGCTGTCATTCTAGGATGTCCTATTAGTTCCAGGGAGGCAAAATGACGGTGTTGGAGGAGCAACATGTCCCACTATCACACAACAGCCGGCCCCAGTTCGATTGAGGCCCTTGAGAATGTCGTGCCCTGGACGCTGGCCTTGTCATGACGTTCAGAAAATGTGCAGCAGTGGGACCCCTGACGAGTCCGTCTCTGTGTCATGCTGGTAGGGAGAGTAGGCTGTAGCTGAGCTGGAGGAGTCAGCTAAGAGGGCCAGAAGAGAGAGAGACATTCACCAGTCAGTATTTGAAAATGGACAGAGACTATTAAAAAAAAAAGGTATAGAAATATTTGAAGTTACCACTTTAAAATGGTTACCGAACCACACAATACCTTATGGAACAGGTTTCCTGAACACTGGTTAAGCTTCATCCTGGATGTAAAAGTTACAGATTCTCCATTGAGTCTTTTTATTTACAGGACTAGGCTTAAATTTGTGCCCGGTAAACTGTCCATCAAATAAAGACAGAGAAATGACATTCTGACAGCTGATATCCTGGCACACTCCCACAGATGCATATGGTGTGAAAACACCGCAATGTTCCTCCATTCAAACGGCACTGTAACAAGACCCCCCCCCCCTCCCTCCCCCCACCACCTTCCGTTCTCACCATCGTACAACAACAAAAAGCTGTAATCAGGGTTACTCCCCAAATTCCATAAACCTTCGACCATTATGTGGCAGGTATTTACGGTCACCTGATACGCTGCCGGAGGGGGGGGCGATATGCACCGCCACTACCACCTACCAAGAGCATATAGGGAAACTGAGATGGGATGCAAGGGGTGTATAGGGTGGCAGAGAGGGAGAGGTGGTATAATAGCCAGGAGAAAACAGCACACGGAAAAAGGAGGAATGCGAAGGCTTTCCTTCTCCAGGAGTCGCATCAAAGCACAGTGTGCCACTGGTGATCAGAGAGAAGGTTAGAAAACGCCTACAGCTGCACTGGGCACTACAGCTGCGTTGAACAGAGCCCCTCAGCTACCATGACTTACTGGAACAGTCAGTTAGGCCAGAGGTTAGGCCTACTACCTCTGCTGCCGCATGGAACCAAGGATTGTGTTCATTAGGCCACGCAGATAAAAGCGTTTTGCGACGGAAAATGAGCGTTTCTAATTGGACAAGTCTAGCTAGTCCTTCCCTGTTCCAGTCACTTTTCTGCTGTTTGGTGCCTAAATGAAGACTGCCCAGGACATGTAAAGAGCCATTCCATGAGCCACAACAAGGAAACAATGTGTTATTGTTCTGAAAACATGTATCGGATCAGATATGGGAGAGTATTTCCAGTGTAGAAATAAAATGGCACAGATGCTACAGAACCCACCAAACTATAAATAGATGCTGGCTCAGATTCAAGATATACAGTGCATTCAGAAAATATTCAGACCCCTTAACTTTCCACATTTGTTACGTTGCAGCCGTATTCTAAAATCGATCCGATTGCCCCCCCCCCCCTTCAATCTACACACACAACAGTTTTTTGAAATGTTTGCTAATTTATAAAAAATAAAATCACATAAGTATTCAGACCCTTTACTCAGTACTTTGTTGAAGCACCATTGGCAGCGATTACAGCCTCGAGTCTTCTAGGGTATGACGCTGAAAGATTGGCACACCTGTATTTGGAGAATAAATCCCATTCTTCTCCGCAGATCCTCTCAAGCTTTGTCAGGTTGGACGGGGAGCGTCACTGCACAGCTATTTTCAGGTCTCTCCAGAGTTGTTCGATCGGGTTGAAGTCTGGGCTCTGGCTGGGCCACTCAAGGACATTCAGAGACTTGTCTCAAAGCCACTCCTGTAATGTCTTGGCTGTGTGCTTAGGGTTGTTGTCCTGTTGGAAGGTGAACCGTTGCCTAAGTCTGAGGTCCTAAGCGCTCTGGAGCAAGTTTTCATCAAGGATCTCTCTGAACTTCGCTCCATTCATCTTTCCCTCAAGCCTGAATAGTCTCCCAGTCCCGCAGCTGAAAAACATCCCCACAGCATGATGCTGGGACCACCATGCTTCACCGTAGGGATGGTGCCAGGTTTCTTCCAGATGTGACTCTTGGCATTCAGGCCAGAGTTCAATCTTGGATTCATCAGACCAGAGAATCTCGTTTCTCATGTGCCTTTTACTGAGGAGTAGCTTCTGTCTGGCCACTCTACCATAAAGGCCTGATAGGTGGAGTGCTGCAGAGATGATTGTCCTTCTGGAAGGTTCTCCTATCTCCACAGAGGAACTGTGGAGCTCTCAGAGTGACCATCAGGTTCTTGGACACCTTCCTGAGCAAGGCCCTTCTCCCCTGATTGCTCAGTTTGGCTGAGCGGCAAGATCTAGGAAGAGTCTTGGTGATTCCAAACTTCTTCCATTTAGGAATGATGGAGGCCACTGTGTTCTTGGGGACCTTCAATGCTGCAGAAATATTTTTGGTACCCTTCCCCAGATCTGTGCATCGACACAATCCTTTCTCTGAGCTCTACAGACAATTCCTTCCACCTCATGGCTTGGTTTATGCTCTGACATGCACATTTCAACTGTGTGACCTTATATAGAGGTGTGAGCCTTTCCAAATCATGTCCACAGGTGGACTCCAATCAAGTTGAAGAAACATCTCAGGGATGATCAATGGAGACAGGATGCACCCGAGCTCAATTTTGAGTCAAATAGCAAACGGTCTGAATACTTGCGTAAATAAGGTATGTTTTTTTGTTTTAATACATTTGCAAAAATGTCTAAAAACATGTTTTTGCTTCGTCATTATGTCGTATTGTGTGTAGATTGATGAGGAAAACATTGCATTTAATCAATTTTAGAATAAGGCTGTAAGGTAACAAAATGTGGAGAAAATGCACTGCATCTTATACAGTACAACAGCTATGGTATGGGGAACTACAGGGTCTTGATACAGTAGTAGTCTAAACACTAAAATAAGTGGCAAACAATGTTACTGTAGTGGCAGGTTTGGCCTAGACTTGGGCACGTTTTCAAAAAGCATCTCAGACGAGTGCTGATCTAGGATCAGGTACGCCATGTCCATATAATCTAATTCAGTATTATATAAAATACTAAACTGATCTTATATCAGCACTCATACTGTGAGACAGTGAATTCAAGCCCAGAAGTACTTACTTCTTCCACTGTAGTACCTCATCTTCCTGGCTAGTTCGTCCGACTGTGTCAGCTCTGACACTTTCACCTCAGGCTCCACTGTGGTAAAAACACAACAGAGTTACTCAAACATAGATGTATATGAATGAATAGAAAATGGAGACTCAATGATACCGAAGAGGTGAGACAACAAACACTAGCGCACCAAAAGCATTTCAGCAGAGTGATCTATGGTTTCGGTATGCAACATAAACATGAAGTAAGAATAGGGGAAAACTGGGAGGTTAAATGGGAAAGTAATGTGGAATAGAATTCATTGTTGGATTTTCTGACTTAAATTGAAAGACAAAACTTTGTCACCCTTATTCTCTCAAGACCCTCAATACCTGAAATGCACTAGTTATTTTGAATGGATACATAAATGTAGTAACCCTCTCTTACTCTCACTGCTGTTAAAGGTGTACGTCATTGTTTCATTGCCACTGTCAGGAAGGAGGGTCCCTCGGTCGTTCCCCCCGTATGCTCGCGGCTGCTGGTGCACTGGCTCCTGGGAGTTGGAGTTTTTGTTCCTCTTGCCTTTGCGCGTGCTGATGCGGATGACGCCGTGCACCAGCCTGCACTCTGCCTCCTGCTGCTCCAGGTTGTAGTCCTGAGCAATGCTGCAGATCAGCTCGCTGATCTCATTGGTCTTCCTTGAGAACGACGAGTCAGACGTGCACTTGGCCAGTTGGTCTATCTGGTGCAGCGCGTAGAGCTCTAGAAGTTTCTTAGTGATGAGCGAGTCAATGTCCGTGCCGCTGTCGCTCAGGTCGTCCAGATCCAGGTCCTCCCGGGAGTAGATGGTGCTGGTGTTGCTGACGGGACGCTGGCTGTCGCCCTTGCCACCCGTACGCGTCCGCTTGGGGCCCGACGATGATGTGGGATAGACCACCGTCTGGCCCCCGATTCGGACGTCCTTGTAGCGGAAGCTGTCACTGGGAGGCAGCTTGGAGGGCTGCTTGGAAGGCTTGATGCTGGACTCCAGAGGGATGCCGCAGGTGGGCTTGGACACGGACATGCCGTTGGGGGGGTGGGGCTGCTCAGGGTCGGCCTTGCTGGGGTGTTCCGTGGAGCTCTCGTTGTTGGCAGGCAGACAGAGATCCCGGCTGCCACAGAAGCCACAGGTGAGGACACAGCAAAGGAGCGCCTTGCAGCCACTCCAGCCCATAGAGGCACACGAGCCACATGCATTTGTGCTCTGGGGGGAGTCTGCTGAGCCAGGGATGAAACCCAGTGTCTCTGACCCCCGCCCGTTGACGTGTCGTGTCGAGGGGGCTCCTCTGCGGCCTTGCTGCCCTTCAGAGTGACGGGTGTGGTCGCCATTGTACTGTTCCCGTGTGTTGTGGTCGGCATGGGCGTCCTTGTAGGACTCTTGGCTGGCGGTGCGGTCTCTAGAGATGGTGTGGCCCTGCTTGTAGCCGTCAGCCCTGGTGCGGTGTCCCCTGTGCTGTTTGTCATGGCGGGACTTCTGAGGAGCCCCTGTGCTGTGGCCAGGCATGGCTCAAAGCTCCCGGGACCTTTCAATGTGATAGGAACAATGGAATATGGGCACTTTATAATAGTCATATCTAAACACAGTAATTATTATGCTTACTAATCAGCTCTTTGCCAGTCACAGTCACATTAATCATTTCCTGTTGCAACAAGTAGACTATTGACGCCAAACATTGAACTAATACTGCATTTTGAGATAGGCTACTTGTAGGCTACATGCTTTAACAATAATTCAACTGGAGAGAATGCCATAGGAAAAAGTCAAATTCTGATATATTTCAAGTCAATCTAAATCTAAATTTGGCGTGCGGAACTATCACAACGACTTTGTTATGGATACATTTTCCGTGCGTGCATTCGGTCTATTTTGATCGGGTAGGCTACCTTTGTAGGGTAAAGAAATTGGGAAGTTCTAAATATGACTTTTCAAAACACAACTAACATGTCATCTCTAAGATCACTCTGTCAGGCTTGAGTTGAGCTTGTTCGAAATTAGGATACGCTTCTTCGTATGGTGAACATTTCATTAGTCAACTTACCGCATAAATCGCTTGGGTTACTTTTGTTAACTCTTGACGCCGATAAAATTACGGAAGTCCGTACGGAAAACGTTCTTTCTTCGGATCGAGTTTGTGTGTATCGGTTTCTCAACTCTCCAACTGTGTTTTCTTCACAACAAAGTCAACCGATTTCAAGACAAATAGCTAACTACCAACCCTAACCACTGAAGACTAAACTCATTTTGGTCAATTCCACAGTGTTCTGCTCCTTCGTCTTCCCGTGTAGGTTATTACCTGCGGCTACAGGTAAATCCAAATTCTACAACACCCACCCACAGGGAAGACGTGACGATCAGAAATGTTCATAATAAAAGTCCCCCACGTAATAGTAGAAAAGTGTCAATAACCTGTATTTCTTCATAATATATAAAAAATAATTGTCTAAACATGAAAAATATTCATATTGGTTCATATTTAAATTACATTTGTAATACATGCGTGTTTTAAAACATGTTCCAATGTCAAATAAATAACCCCAATGTAGAGTACATTAAATATTATTGGAGTATAAAACAAACTATTCAATGTGCCAGAGGAAAAAAATATTGTAGGGAATACTCTGTAGGGTCTGTAGAAGGTAGGCTATATACGGTGTCTTTTCATGGGGCGCTAGATAATATAGAATGTTGCTGGTCTTTGCTCCAGCCATTCCATTGCCCACAATAAGAATCACTCTGCCCTCAAACTCAACTCTGGACCTCGAAGCCAGTTCCACTGCTTGTTTTCATTGTCCCCCCTCTAATCAGGGAACGATTTAGACCTGGTAACAACAGATGAGTGCAATTAATTATCAGGTAGAACAGAACACCAGAGCAAAAACTATTTCTAGACGTCGCAATAAAAGTCATATAGAGAATACTCAGTAGGGTCTGTAGCATCTATATGTGGTATCATTTCATGGGTAACTGAATAATATGCAGTGTTGCTGGACATTTACTGTGGTCAAACATTGTAAAATGGGTTGCCTGAACGCTATACGGTACAAATATAGCGCTGTACAGGAAAAACTATTATTTGTGCCGATGTTTCATTTTTTATTTTTTATTTCAGTAATTGTAGTGACCGGATTTCACCAGAAGCCCAAATGTTATTTGTGCGTTGTTCAGATAATATGTTTCTCAACACTGGTGTATCTACCTGAGTGGCCAAACAGCGGAGGTGTGCACCTTAAATGCAGCAGTATTATGAAATTACAATGCAAATGTCTCCCTCTATAGAGCTAATATATATAGATTTATATGTATGATGTCAAAAATGTACTACACAGTAAGGATTCTACTCTTTAATCTTTCCTGCAAATAGGCCTACCCATGAGAACGTTTTGAAATGCCTACCATTTCCCTCCGAATGGACCCTCTCCCATTCATCACGAGTCAATGTAAACACACCATTATCTGGAGTGGTATGCCTGAACCCTCCATATGACAAAACATTTCAGTGTATCCTCGCTTATTTCGACGTCAACCTCTCACGTGACATGCTGCTCATCTAATTACATTTTGTCATAGAGCTTAATATTTCCTCATCTGATAAACCTCTACCACAACATTCTGGGTGGGTTGCACCAACATGGATTAACTCTTAAACTGGGTTAAATCAAGGTTTATCTATTCATCTTGTTGCACCAAATGTTAAACCTAGTTTTAAATTAATCCTAGTTAAAGTAAATCCTTCCTCTAATCTAAATTTAGTTTTCACTTTAAACCTAGATTTATTTTAAGCCTGTTGCTCAATTAATCAAAAAATATACAGTATATAAACTTAGATTGGAGATTAATTCTAAACTGCCACTTGAGGTGGTTTAACTGATAAAATGGCAGCATATCTACAGTGGAGAGTTCCTATTTATGTCCATTTTGTATAACAATTGAATTGGAGTTCATGATATGCCCAACCTTGGTATGAATGATGATTTTATGCAACAGGCTGTAATGGGCCTGATAACGGTAAGATTGTAGTGAAGTAGCATTAATGTTAGTTATAACGTGCATTATACACAGTACATTTGAAATTGTTAAATCAACATGTTAAGTGTTAAATGTAACACTGTCAGTGAGTACATATGGTCCCACTCTACACAGAGTAAAAAGTACACTGAAAAAAGTGTTACATTTCTAGTGTTCATTCAACAAAAAGTTAACACTGCACTACACTGGCCGGTGTTGATAAACATTTACAGTGCCTTGCAAAAATATTCATCCCCCTTAGTGTTTTTCCTATTTTGTTGCATTGCAACCTGTAATTTAAATAGATTTGGATTTGGATTTCATGTAATGGGCATACACAAAATTTTATTTTAAAACTTATTTCACAATTTAAAATTTAAAAACGGAAAAGCATATGCATATGTATTCATCCCTTTGCTATGAAGCCACTAAATAAAATCTGGTGCAACCAATTACCTTCAGAAGTCGCATAATTAGTTAAATAAAGTCCACCTGTGTGAAACCTAAGTGTCACATGATCTGTCACATGATCTCAGTATATATACGCCTGTTCTGAAAGGCCCCAGAGTCTGCAACACCACTAAGCAAGGCGCACCACCAAGCAAGCGGCACCATGAAGACCAAGGAGATCTCCAAACAGGTCAGGGACAAAGTTGTGGAGAAGTACAGATCAGGGTTGGGTTTAAAAAAATATTAAAAACTTTGAACGTCCCACGGAGCACCATTAAATCCATTATTTCAAAAATGGAAAGAATATGGCACCACAACAAACCTGCCAAGAGAGGGCCCCCCACCAGGCAAGGAGTGCATTAATCAGAGAGGCAACAAAGAGACCAAAGATATCCCTGAAGGAGCTGCAAAGCTCCACAGCGGAGATTGGAGTATCTGTCCATAGGACCACTTTAAGCCGTACACTACACAGAGCTGGGTTTACAGAAGAGTGGCCAGAAAAAAAGCCATTGCTTCCCAACCCACTGGTGGCACCTTTTTTTCTTTCATTTGTATTTTTCCATAAATAGGAAGTGCATCCTGCATGACTTCGCTCACATCGGGACCTTGTTCCCTCTTATGTTTCATTGTTCACCGAACTATTCACAATATTTACACGGGCCAACGTTATACACACACTTCCCTTTATCTACTATCGAGCACCTCAACAGTTGAGGACTGTAGCCTAGTTGAAGGGCTCTTCTAACCCCTACCATGAGATTCACCCGTTAGCAGGTAACCCCAAAGTAAAGGAGACGGAAGGTCAGAAGGCCAATACGCAGATAAGGTCCAGGTCACAGGGCCTTGCCATCAAGAGATGGTGATTATAGCGGGCAAGAAATCCTGTCAACAAGATTAAGTGGCCAGGGCACCACAGAATAATACAAGTGGTTTACCCAAGGTCAGGAAGGCTGAGCAGTAAGGGAGTTTGGATAAGAGGCACATGCAAGAGGCCACAATAGTGAAAGGGTTCAGAACACAGGACCCCACAATTTAAGAATGGTGATGAGAATACAAGAAAAGTGTAACGCATTGATTGATAACCAAGGTGCAAACAACACTGAAATGGGCTTTATATACCTGATTAAGGGCATAAAAGATAAAAGAAAGATAAAGATCAGGTGTAGGCCATGTAATAATGGAGGGCCGTCAAACTACACAGGTCTAACATGCTGACCAGACTGGACACGTCACGTGCGCGAGTGTCGCAAAATAAATGTAGAAATCCAAGTTATTCAATTATTGCACCCACACTGCTCGGCGCGCCAACGAGCGTCTGCGATGCCAAGGGCTAAAATAAAACTCCTTTCTATTTCTGGCGCAGGTCGTGCTGCAAGTCCTGCCTCTCCCATCTCGTCATTGGTTTTTAGAAGCAGATTCCCTCATTGGTTATACCCACGTGGGTGATTGAAAGATGAACTGTTTTGCCGGTCGTCGTGGTAATACTATGAAAGTGAGGATGCGATCACCATATAAGTTCAAAGATGAAAAGGCCTGGAAGGAGGAGAGATGACTAGAAACGATTCGGTTGGCATTTTTATGTGTGGATTAATTGTCGGAGTAGAGGACCGCGTGCATTTCAGGTAAAATAACAACTCAATGTTTATATCCCAGGACAAATTAGCTAGCAACAGCAAGCTAGCTAAATAATTTAGCTAGCAAGTGCAAGATAACTATCTAAATTGCCATACATGTTTAATACCTTTCGACCTGTCCCCAAATTAATGTAATTGGAGAAAATAAATGTACACACTATAGCGCACGATGGCGCACGCGTGCAGCCGGTTTGGGTTCCGTGTAAGCTACAGGACCTTACACTCTAGTGCATTGCATAGTGAGAGGTTAAAGGAGAGATCAGGATGCACTTCCTGATTATAGAAAAAAATAAGCAAACACGTTTGGTGTTTGCCAAAAGGCATGTGGGAGACTCCCCAAACATATGGAAGAAGGTACTCTGGTCAGATGAGACTAAAATTGAGCTCTTGGGGAATCAAGGAAAATACTATGTCTGGCATAAACACAAAACCTCTCATCACCCCCAGAACATCATGTTTTTCATCGGCAGGGACTGGGAAACTGGTCAGATTTGAAGGAATGATGGATGGTGCTAAATACAGGGAAAGTCTTGAGGGAAACCTGTTTCAGTCTTCCAGAGATTTGAGACTGGGACAGAGGTTCACCTTCCTGCAGAACAATGACCCTTAGCATAGTTATGCACGCACAAGTTCAGTTTTTTTGTCTTATTTCTTGTTTGTTTCACAATAAAAAAATATTTTGCATCTTCATGTTGTGTAAATAAAATGATACAAACCCCCCAAAAATCTATTTTAATTCCAGGTTGTAAAGGCAACAAAATAAGTAAAATGCCAAGGGGGTGAACACTTTCGCAAGACACTGTAAACCATGTTGGTGCAACCCATCCTCTGTCTCTGAGTGGTACTATTCATTCCCAATATCTTGGGTGTCTGAGATTTGATTGAGCTGCACCACTAACACGTCCTTATATGAACTCTTGGCTCTTGGATGAAAATCAGAAGCAAGTTCATTACCCTCAAAAGTCTGTACACTTTGCATATTTAGTTGGCAGTCTGAGGGTCTTCTCTGAGCAGTTGACATTCGCCTCATTTAAACTCTCCACAGGCAATAGGTTTTGAACCTGAGCCTCATTTACATTCTCTGTTTGTACTATTTTGTTCAATCTCACCTTGTTGTCACTAGCAATAGAATGTATACATGTGTCACAGTCATACAGATGTGACAGCCCGTCATTGTTGCAGTCTTTGAAGCAGTTGTCTTCTTAACAAATCGCCTGCTAATAATCAGTATTTGGCACCACCATTAGCGCAAGAGTGCATTAAAGTCGTGTATGGAATGGCGTTTTATTTCACGGGTTTTGTTTTCCCAACTGATATTCAACACAAAAAACGTAAATTCATTTATTGTTTTGGGATTAATTTAACATGCAGGCATTACAACAATAACCAGCAGGCTGTTCGACACAGCCCCCTGAAAACGGAACATATTTGGTTAGTAGAACCCCAACTGGGTATCTACCACCCAAGTTTATCTGAGACAGGTAATAACATTTTCTCCTTACCAGTGTGTGGTCTAGCAATGACTAAAATATGAAATCACATTAATATGCTTTTGGGCCACATAGATGGCTGACAGTGACAACATAACATGCTAAAAATGTAGCTGTCCATGGTGCTGATATATGTCGCACTGTTCAAATGTCAACATAAAGCTTCCTAAAGCTTCCTTTAAGGACTGTAGTGAGTAGACTGGACCCTGGTTTGATCAATCATTGTAGAGGGCTATATTTGTACAGTACAGTGTCCAGGCAAACCACTTTAAGCTGTTTGACCACAGTAAAAGTCCAGCAACACTCCGTATTATTCAGAGCCCATGAAATGACACCCTATAGATTCTACTGAGCCTGCTAAGTATTCCCTACAGTACTTTTACTGCGGCACCTAGAAAGGTTTTTGCTCTGTAAGCCAATATGTACTCCATATACAGTGATTTGCATTGTGGTCAATGGAATGGGTGGAGGAAAAGTCCAGCAATACTCCGTATTATTCAGTGCCCCATGAAATGACTCCATACAGTTGAAGTCTGAAGTTTACATACACTTAGGTTGGAGTCATTAGAACTCGTTTTTCAACCACTCCACAAATATCTTGTTAACAAACTATAGTTTTGGCAAGTTTGTTATGACATCTACTTTGTGCATGACACAAGTCATTTTTCCAACAATTGTTTACAGACAGATTATTTCATTCATAATTCACTGTATCACAATTCCAGTGGGTCAGAAGTTTACATACACTCAGTTGGCTGTGTCTTTAAACAGCTTGGAAAATTCCAGAAAATGATGTCATGGCTTTAGAAGATTCTGATAGGCTAATTGACATCATTTGAGTCGATTGGAGGTGTACCTGTGGATGTATTTCAAGGCCTACCTTCAAACTCAGTGGCTCTTTGCTTGACATCATGGGAAAGTCTAAATAAAACAGCCAAGACCTCAGAAAAATATTGTAGACCTCCACAAGTCTGGCTCATTCTTGGGAGCAATTTCCAAACGCCTGAAGGTATCATGTTCATCTGTACAAACAATAGTACCCAAGTATTAACACAATGGGACCACGCAGCCATCATACCGCTCAGGAAGGAGACACGTTCTGTCTCCTAGAGATGAACGTACTTTGGTGCGAAAAGTGCAATCTCAATCCCATCAATCCCAGAACAACAGCAAAAGACCTTGTGAAGATGCTGAAGGAAACAGGTACAAAAGTATCTATATCCACAGTAAAACAAGTCCTATATCAACATAACCTGAAAGGCCGCTAAGCATGGAAGAAGCCACTGCTCCAAAACCGCCATAAAAAAGCCAGACTACGGTTTACAACTGCACATGGGGACAAAGATGATACTTCTTGGAGAAATGTCCTCTGGTCTGATGAAACAAAAATAGAACTGTTTGGCCATAATGACCATCGTTGTGTTTGGAGGAAAAGGGGGGATGCTTGCAAGTCGAAGAACACCATCCCAACAGTAAAGCACGGGAGTGGCAACATTATGTTGTGGGGGTGCTTTGCTGCAGGAGGGACTGGTGTACTTCACAAATAGATGGCATCATGAGGTTGGAAAAGTATGTGGATATATTGAAGCAACATCTCAAGACATCAGTCAGGTAGTTAAAGCTTGGTCGCAAATTGGTCTTCCAAATGGACAATGACCCCAAATATACTTCCAAAGTTGTGGCAAAATGGCTTAAGGAGAACAAAGTCAAGGTATTGGAGTGGCCATCATAAAGCCCTGACTTCAATCCTATAGAACATTTGTGGGCAGAACTGAAAATGTGTGTGCAAGCAAGGAGACCTACAAACCTGACTCAGTTACACCAGCTCTGTCAGGAGGAATGGGCCAAAATTCCCCCAACTTATTGTGAGAAGTTTGTGGAAGGCTACCTGAAACATTTGACTAAAGTAAAACAATTTAAAGGCAATGCTACCAAACACTAATTGAGTGTATGTAAACTTCTGACTCACTGGGTATGTGATGAAAGAAATTAAAGCTGAAGTAAATCATTCTCTCTACTATTATTCAGACATTTCACATTCTTAAAATAAAGTGGTGATGCTATCTGACCTAAGAAAGGGAATTTTTACTAGGATTAAATGTCAGGAATTGTGAAAAACTAAGGTGTATGTAAACTAAGGTGGCTAATGTGTATGTAAACTTCCGACTTCAACTGTATATACTTTCAACAGACCCTACTGATTATTTCCTACAGTACCTTTCCTGTGGCACCAAGAATATTCTTTGCTCTATAGGCCAATATGTATTCCATATACAGTGATTCACATTGTGGCCAATGGAATGGGTGGAGTAAAAGGTCATTAACACTCCGTATTATTCAGAGGCCCATGAAATAACACCATATATAGATTCTAAAGTCCCTACCGAGTACTCCCGTCCTCACTTTTACATCGGCACAAATAATCGTTTTTCCTTTACAGTGCTTTATATGTACCATATAGTGTCCAGGCACACCATTTTAAGCTGACCATAGTAAAAGTCCAGCAACACTTCCTATAACCTACCTGTTTGTTCAGACTCATCTGATTTGTAATCTAGGGACTTTACTTGGTAAGTAGACTGGACCAATCAATAGTTTGTTCTGTACATTGCAATTTGTTTGTACAATACAAAAAAAATACTGTTACTTTTCTTAAACATCACATTTTAAAATTGCATTCTTCAACGATATTACCAGTAAATAACCTAGAATAATACTATAAAAATAATGATATTTTTAAAATTGTAATTGTAGATTTATTGACTAGTAGGCTATTATTATGTTCTTGATATTAATTTACTTAAGCTCCAACCATTTCTCAATGTGCTCCACCTTATAGTTTTCTTTATCTTATATAAAGTAGTAATTCTCTTTAGTTTATATTTTCCTCCATGTAGTTATAATTTTACATTATGCACTATGCAAAGCTGCAAAAAATATTGATTTCTTATCATACACATAGCTTTTTACCATGGACTGTTATTTTGAAGGCAAAACCAGAAAACCGGAAGTCTAAATATGGATGGTCTCTGGCTCGTTTTGTTGCCATGATGTTCATCACGGAGTTTCTAAACCCAGCGGTGCAACATTGTGAAGTCAATGAGAGAAGTGAAACATTCTTCCTTAGTTGTTCATTTTATTGAAATCTAATGGCACAAACTAGATTTGAGCCAACGTCTGTAGTAGTTGGACATGTTATTACTCCAACCTCGTGAAAGTAGAAAACTGACACGTTGCCATTTTTGTCAAAAACGACTTTATATCGAAGGAGTGTCTTTGATTTTTGACGACCTGCACATGCGCAGTTCGTTGCCAGACAACAGTATAGACCTGATGATGTGATTCTATGCATGAGTTTAGCTAGCCAACATCGCCTACAAGTGTGATCAGGGATTTCTATTAGAGAAGCAGTTTTAGCTTTAATGTAGTAAAGAATAAATTGGCAACATTTCTTAAAAATTTTACAATTCTGTGAACTGTCTTGTGCAAGTTATTGATTGACACAATACCTGTTTGCAAAGGTGTCAGTTAGAAATGACGTGCAGGAGCTTGCAAGGATGTGTACTTTTGCATGATGTGTACTTTGACGCAAATTGGCATTTGAGTCTGAGAGTACAGAAAGCTGAAAATATTGATAAGTCACCTTGTCCAAGGGAGATTTGTACGGTAATCAAAACGTCACGCCAGGGTAAGCCTTCACGAAACACAGCACTCCTTTTGAGCATTTCTAAAATCCCCTATTAGAAAAAAATTATGTGGAAAAATGATTGGAACCCTTTCCCTGTTTTCTGGCATTCTTTGGCCCCCCTCATGTATTCTGAGCAAAATAACATTTCAAAAATGTGTGTGGAATTTTCATTGTTGAACATAACAGACTGTAAAACCACCAGGAAATCAGCTCCAAGTGATTTTAACATTTGAAGTCACGGGATTGTCTACAAATGTAAGCTAGGATTGAAATCATGATGTTCTTGCTGTCAATTTGCAGTCTCAAATCATATCTTATTAGTCACGTGTCGAATACAACAGTGAAATGCTTACTTACAAGCCCTTAACCAACAATGCAGTTTTAAGAAAAATAAGTAAAAATAGATAAGTTTAAAAAAAAATATATATATATAATAATAACAAAAGAGCAGCAGTAAAATAACAATAGCGAGGCTATATACAGGGGGGAACCGGTACAGAGTCAATGTGCGGGGGCACCGGTAATTAAGATCACATTATGTCCACTCATCCTTTATTTCACCGCCCTCGTATTCAAGCTCCACGTCCGTTTCCTCCGTGTGTTGGCCACCAGGCGGATTTATCATCCAGTAGTCGGCGCAATTTGCAAAGTATCTGACCAGAGATCTGCTGATATGAGTAGCATCAGAGATATGGAACACCCAGTGTCACTTGAAATAAATACATATCAGTCGAGACATAATTAAACGTGGAAATGAGATAGATAAATAGAAGATGCAACACAAAAATAAATAAATATCCTAGACTGATCAATTGGGAAAGAAATGCTGAAATAGAAAAGAAATACACAAATTAATAAATAGATAGATATAATGAGGATTATACATGGAAATAGACTGTTCAATAATTTTATTAATTTCCTTTATTTTATTGAAGGTTTTCGTTATACTATTCTAATCCTTAATGCCTCAAACTGATTTTTTAGAAGTAATTTAAAACCTAAAATTTAGCACACAATTTAGTGCAAACAAAAAGTATATTTTATTATCAAAAGTCGTATTAAAAAATGTCAAATCAGAATGAATGATGCTCCATATTGGTAATCTGGATAAAATACTATCTAGTATAAAAGGACTTGAAATTCTGACCCTCAATATCTAAGGGTTTTCAATCATCAGTAGGTTGGTGAGTGACTCCCCTTATTTGTGGGGCCCCTCTTCTTTATGGAGCAATGGGAGGTTGATGCTGGTTTGACTTCCCACTCAACTCTATTCTGCTTCTCCTGTCCATCAAACTCTGACACGTCCGATATCTGAGGAAGTGAAGAAAAACGCATGGCTTAAGTCTTGGTTGGAAACAAAACTATATACAAAGTGCAGTTTTTCATTCATCTTGTTGCCTTTCCACTGGGCTCAGACGTCAATTCAATGTTGGTTCAACATAATTGAATTGAAATGAAGTAGAAACAATGTTGATTCAACCAGTGTGTTCCCAGTGGGTTGCTACCTAAGTATTGTGCTATCTTATAGCCTTTCAAAGACTTCCTCTGTACCTGTAGAAGCCATCTGAAGCTGGTCAGGCCTATGCCACCCAACACGCAGAAGATCTGTCCAAATGTATGAGCAGAGAGGCCCAAAATACACATCTTTCAGCCTCCTTCCTTCTTTCAGCACTCCCATGGGCCTCTCCAACCTTCCTCCAGACAGGTCTGCTCGATCCTGCACTCTCCCCACTCTCAAGCTCAGTTAGTCGGGTAAGAGGTTCTCCAAACATGGCTCCAAACCTGGGTGTATAAGCATCTCTGATGGTATGGTGAGATCTTTATCCGATGGTGGCCTGTGTCATTGTCCAGTGTTTGTAGATATTTCTCAGAGCTGGCTGTGTGTCTATGTTGATAGGAGGGGTGCTGGCCCATTGCTTCAGGATCAAGTGGGGCACCAGGGTATCACAAACTGCCTAGAAATCTGTAAATAAAAAAAACACCCATCCAGATAACAATACTGACAAACTTCATTTCGGAGGCAAACGTCAAAGTCCTTTGTCAATAGCGAAGTACACATTGAAAAAGCAACCCCCCTCAGGTGATTTGTGATGTTCCTCTTGTTTGATTGGACTCTTGGAGTTGGGTTGTTGTGGTGCTGCCATTAAGTGGCCTATTGTGTGACAAGGCAACATGTCATCCCTTTGTTAGATATGTCCATAGAATTAGTGATCTAATTCTATGGTCATGTCCAACAGAGACACAGTAGACTCATACCAGTAGAGGGCACCCTCATACATTTGACCCAAATGGGTTGGTTTCCTGAAGAGTACCTTTTTTTTTAAACCCTGGCCTAAACCCACTATAGGAGCGAGTCACACAATAATAGCAATGCCTCAGCCTAAAAGTAGCATTCACTTTGGTATACTTTTCACTTTACTGCATTAAATAACTGATGAGAGTGGAGCTTGCTGCTGTCAAACAGCTGCCTGGCAAATGTTGTTGGTGTGGTGAGGCGATCTTATTCCTTGGTAAAAGGGTGAAAAGGAACTGTTTCTATCACATTTAGTGTCTATGTCATAGATTTCTGTTTTCAATTCAAAAAGCATAGAGCAAAACATGGGCTCATCAGTCACTTAAAACCATTGAAACGCTTCCAGGTCACGTTTGTTTCGAGCATACGAACCTTATCTCCTCTCCTTTGTTATGTGCTGACTTTCTGTAGGTTATGCCCCTCTCTTCCAACAAATAATGAGTGAGCCGGGAGGAATGCGCTGCCTCTTCTGCTCCATGAGCATGTAATCAGAGGACTGGCTTTAACCTTACTCAGTGCATGGTGAATCCCAGCCCATTTACTGTCTTCAGTAGAGTGCATGTAGACCATGCTGGGGTTATTGATGATAGCCAGCGTTTCCAGGTGTTTTATCAATTCTGCCTGTGCGCACCACGTCCTCCGTACACCTCCATCATTTTGACAGCGGCTGAGGCCTGTGTCACTAGTGTATCAGTGCAATACGTCACCTGCCTTGGGATGACTGCACATGTGTACTTTTAGCTGAAGATACCACTTAATAAATGACTAATTAAAAGATGGACTTGACATCCTTGAAAAAAAAAATCTGATCGATCTGTAAAACGATTTGCACTTTACGTTACTACAACAACATATCAGACATCATTTAGTGCTATATCATAAGATCACTCAAATAAGCTTACTGAATAAACTCACAAGACCAGAGCCAGTTGCATTGTGGTGGGGATGAATATCTACTGTCAGTGCTGCTTTGATCAATAGCGATCATTAGGTAGAAAGTCCTGCAAATAAACTCGCACACAGGATAGAGAGATGCACCGCTGCCTGCAGAGCCAGCAGGTGCAACTCTGTCTAGCATCCTTCATCTTGTTCCACTTTCCCCCTACAGACACACTTAATCACCTCCCTTTCCCCCCATCTGCGATAAGCAGGAGAATCACACTAGCACTACACTTAGTAACAGAAGGGGGGCAACGGGAGAAGTGTCATTCCCAAGAGTTTCCTGTAGATTTGTAATGTTAATTTAAGAGTAAATGGAAACTTACTGCAAATGTGATTTGGACAACATTTTGGAAAAAATGGTTTATTGGGCAGCACAAAGGGTTTTTACAATTGTTTCATTTAAATTATCTTGCATAACACGGGTAAATTATACACATGAGTTTATACACCACACGAGATCCTGCTTCATCGCTTCAATACCATGTCACTTCTGCACTCTGGAAATATGTGCCCTTTCTTTCTTGCCCTGTCACGTCTGGTTACAAAGTCAGTTAAGGACGAAAAGATGACTTAGTGCAGTGTGGAATCATTCAATCTTCCCAAAAGAGTAGACATTCAAGGTTAGTTTTGAAGTCAAGACCCTTCAGATAGGCAATATTGCTTTGGTTCCATCTAGATATGTCAATAAGACCCACAAAGCATAATAAAATAATACATACAACACCAAAGACAGATGGCAACTTGGTTAAATCTATGCAAGTCAGTAAAAATGTGGCCACAGTAAAAGAGGTATCAAGGCTATGCAGGTACAACGAGCCCGGCTGTTCACACTTAAAATAGGCTCTCCATTAAATAGCATAACTGTTCTGCAGTTTTATGCTTACATTAGTGATGTAATTATATTCAACACATTGTACAGAAATGCATGATACAGATAAGTCCCTCACAAATGTGAGCAGGGTTGGGCAGAAACTGATTATATGTCATCTGATTTTTCAAAAATGTACTTGTAATCAGTGATGTTACCAGCAAACAAATATTGTAATCAGATTACAGAAAAAAAACTAGATGATTACGTCTTGGATTACTTTCAAATTCAGAAAGGATGTTTTCTGTTTTCTCAATTACATTTAATTCAGCATTGATAAAAGCACAGGTTTAAGTTTGTTCCACCTGAGCGAGTGTGACCACAAGTCAGAGACCACATGTGTGTGTTGATCCTTTTTTGTCTACTTCTAATAAGGGGAAAGTAATCCGATTACATTACTGAGTTTGGGTAATCCAAAAGTTACATGACTGATTACAATTTTGGACAGGTAACTAAACTGTAACATATTACCTTTAGAAAGTAACCTACCCAACCCTGAATGCAAGTTCACTCCAGTCCAGTTCCATTCCAGGGAATGTGGAATCACAAATCCACCGAGATGGAGCCTGGCTTGACCTGTGTGTCTGAGGAGATCTGAACTAAACAGGTGTCAGTGGGTAGCTGTGATAAGCGGTTATCTGAGTGAGCCTGTCCAAAACTACCGTTTGTCGGTGGCTTCTCTTCGACTCTGACGTCTTTTGAGAGGTATTCCCGGCGTGGGTCAGTGTCGATCTCATAGCGGTGTTGATACCCCTCCAACACGTCATGGCAGGCATCTCGCGTCTCCACCACCCACTTATTAATACCTTGCCGGTTGAGGTAGAGCACAAATAGGAAGACCATGCCCACAAAGCCCAGCACCAGACCCAGGAGGACGTAGGAGGTCTGCAGGGAGAGGTCGCCCATCTCGTCTCTGATTCCGACCAGAGGTGGTGAAGTGACATGGCATCCGATAACTTGGACCCCGAGCCCTTGCAGGGGCCTGTCCTGAAACTCCCAGGGTGAGGAGCAGGTCAGGGCTTCTGCATCCCCCACCTGAGCCCGGGAGCTCTTGAGCCACACGGCAAAGTCTTGGATCTCACATGTGCAGACATAGGGGTTGTGGCTCAGCAGGATGCGGGGGGCTTGCACCAGACTCTCCAGCTCCCCCAGAGCATCGCTTCCGAACACCCTGAAAGAGTTGCGGGTCAGGTCGAGCAGCTCCAGGCGGCGCAGGCCAAAGAAGGTGCCGTTGTAGACTGATGCTAGGGAGTTGTTACCCAGGAGGAGGTGCTGCAGGCTGGGGAGGTGGGAGAACATCCCTGGGGGTAGGAAGACCAGGCAGTTCCCGGAGAGGTCTAGGCTGAGCAGCCCTCCTAGGCCTCCCCAGCGCAGTGCGGTGGTGAGATCAGTCAGTGAGGTGTAGTTATACAGGGAGCGGCTGAGGTTGAGCTCCTTTAGAGGACTCCCTGGGATGTTGAGGGCTTCAGGGTGGATGAGAGCCAGATGGTTGCAGCTCATGTCCAGGTAGCGCAGGTAAGAAAGGGTAGAGAAGCTGTGGGACGCAACCTCTGTGATCCTGGGAAGACAGATGGTCCATGTTTACAGTCCCCAAACCGATTATTGGACTTAGAAGTAATGTTTGCGGAATTATTGTCATGCTCAAATAGAGGTATCTAAATATTTCATAAATTGGTGTGATGACATTCAGGAGAACATGGAATAATAATTTTGTTGTAGTTTAGAACCTTAACTCAAAGCTTCAGAAATGTATAGGCAAGTAAATACAAATGCATATGTCTCAATGGTTGAAAATGTTGAATCTCTGCAACGGCAAGAATCCAATACTCTTTATTTTATTTACATGTATTTTTTTCTACCGCTTTTTCTCCCCAATTTTGTGATATCCAATTGGTAGTTACAGTCTTGTCCCATCGCTGCAACTCCCGTACGGACTCAGGAGAGGCGAAGGTCGAGAGCCATGCGTCCTCCAAAACACAACCCTGCTAAGCCACACTGCTTCTTGACACACTGCTCGCTTAACCCGGAAACCAGCCACACCAATGTGTCGGCGGAAACACTGTACAACTGGCGACCAGAGTCAGCTTGCTGACGCCAGACCTGCCACAAGCAGTCACTAGAGTGCGATGGGACAAGGACATCCCAGCCGGGCCAAACCCTCCCCTACCCCAGATGACGCTGGGCCAATTGTGCGCCGCCTCATGGTACTCCCGGTCACGGCTGGCTGTGACACAGCCCGGGATTGAACCCGGGTCTGTAGTGACGCCTCAGAAAACAATTATCTTTGATGAGAATATTTACTCACCCATTGTTGCTCAAAATGATGGTGGTGACATTTTTCAGTTCTTGAAACGTCTCGGATCCAATTCTGAATATATTATTTCCTGTGATGATCACATTCCTTGTGTATCCTGGAATATCTTGTGGTATGGCGCGAAGGTCCTTGGAGACGCATTTCACTGTGCGCGTGTCAGCAAAGCATCCGCAGCCTGATGGGCATTCCAAGCACTGGTGGGGCGCACAGAGTAGCGCACCAAAAAGTACAATAATCACCAAATGATGCATAACTCAACAGAAAAGTTATAAACTGATAAATACCAGAATATGCAGAAGGTGATGGTGAGCCATATTACGCCGTATCATGCACATCAAGGCGTAAAAAAAAAACTCCGATTCCGGTATGAGGTGTTAGCCTTTCTTTAGATGGTGCCGAATGATAGCCCAATGGTTTCTGTCTGCATTGAGTGAGAAGGATGTTTCATCTGCTGATCAACAGGACCGGCGAATTGTTAGCTTGAGTTTAAATACCAGCGCAGAATCAAGGAGAGGAATAACAGTGAACGTCTTTTAAAGGCACAGACGCTAATAATATTATACTACACAGAAGTCGACCTCTGTGGTGTCTTTGTGTGATATGATTTAACAGTTTATAAACAATGAACAAGTAGTCTAAGCATATTATGTACATGTATTTATATTTGTTCCAATAAATAACAACACACAACAGAGAGTAGTGCGCATTGCCCGTTACATATAATAATTTGGGCGGTGCATATATTTGTCCTGCTACACACAAGTGTGTAATATAAATGGGGTGGGGGGGGGGCATATGTTAACTCCCCTGAGACACCCGCAGTGAGTTGGGGTCACGGACAGGGTCGCCATTGTCCAGCGCCCCTGGAGCAATTAGGGTTAAGTGACTTGCTCAAAGGCACAGCGACAGATTTGTTTTTCACCTTGTGGGATCCGGTATTCGAAACCCAACGCTCTGACCTCGAGGCTACGTGCCGCCCTCAATAACAGGCAGTTAAAGACTCCAGCCATCCAAGTCAGACTGTTCTCTCTGCTACCATAAGGCAAGCGGTACCGATGCATCAAGTCTGGAACCAACAGGACCCTGAACAGCTTCTACCCCCAAGCCATAAGACTGTTTAATAGTTTAGCTAAATAGTCTGGGTAGTTATTTGTTTAACCATCTGCATTGACCCTTTTTGCCTCATCACATATGCTGCTACAACTGTTTATCTAGCCTGTTGCCTAGTCACTTTATTCCTAGTTATATGTACATATCTACCTCTATTACCTCGTACCCCTGCACATCGACTCTGTACTGCTACCCCATGTATATATAGAAAGGTTAGCGTTACTCTGTGTATTTATTCTTACCTTTATTTTCTTTCTCTCTGCATTGATGGGAAGCACTTCACTGTTAGTCTACACGTGTTGTTTACGAAGCATGACAAATACAATTTGTTTGAACTTTACTAGCCTATATGCTATAGCCTATTGCCCATAATTACTGTAATTCTATCAAATGTTTGGTCATGATTATTGTTTACTGTATTTTATCAGACAGTATTTGTTCATGCAATACTGTAATGTTAACATTCCTGAGCATGTTGCTTCAGAGAACTTACAGTATTGCATGAACAAATACTGTCTGATAAAATACAGTAAACAACTAAAGTAAAATGATGTTGAGCTGTTATTATACTGGTTAAATGGGGCTCAGTAAAAGAGACCAGTATGAATTTATGACCATAGACAATATATCTACATTCAAATTCTTGTCATTTAGCAGATGCTATATCAGTTCTATATTTATGGTTATGACTATCCCAAGCCAAACATTCATTTATACGACATTCCTTTCTGTTCTCGAGCAAAAGGTACTTCAAAACAAGCCAGAACAGCTGGACAGAACTGCCATCGTGAGACACCTTTCTGATGGATGTCGGAGAGTGTGGATATTAGTACTGCACAAAGAAGTGTCCCATCGGAACATTCCTCTTCTTCATTCACTTTCATGATTACAACTGAGCAGGAAAATCCCTTGTATTATCTCTCCCCTCCTCCATCTCCCTCGTGTGGTCAGTGCAGGTTGAGTGTTAGGATGAAGGTGACGAGAGCTCCAGTCAGCATGAGGAAGGGCAGCCAGGTCTTGAGGAACGACACACAGCTAGGGAAGGACAGAGAGAGAGAGAAAGCACAGTGAGAGTAGTAATGACAGTCATTAAATCTTCAGCCGTCGGTCAAAAACACATACTCCAAGACATTTGTAATCTATACTGCCCTACAAAAGGCAAAACACAGGAACTACACTTTTTTTTGGTCAAAATTTAGTTAAGACTGAAATCAGGCTTTGTAGTATCTGTTTTATCTTGTGACAAAGTGACCTGGACCAATTATGTCCTGTTTCATAGAAAGTTAGAAGTTTGCAGTAACTACAAAATCCAAGTAAAATAAGCAGTAACTGAAATTACTGCACTTGGGCTTTGTTCCACCATGTTTTGACTGTAGTTACCCACTCTGCCATACAAAGAGCAGTGAAACTGAGAAAAATCTCTTTTAAACTTTTATTTGTTGTCCAGACAAATATGTTGTAGGTAGATAAGTGATAATGCACTGATGTAGTATCTTATTCTGACGTAATTTTTTATGCATTCAACCATGACCCCTGATTTGACCTATGACACCCTAAGTCAAATAAATAACCATTCAAAGTCAAACAGAAAAACAACAAAGAGTGTTGGATAAACACAATTTAGATTGTAGAATCTACACAGTCAAATATTTTTTTATTTAGATATAAACATTCAATGTGATGAAACAGTCCTTACTTTATGGCGGGAAAAATGCTTGAGGGTCGCCTTTGCCTTTTGTAGGGCAGTATACAGGGACAGGTAAGGATGTGCAGTCAGTTCAATTTCCCCGAAGCCAGGGTAATTTACACAGGGCACTGAGGGCAGACCAACTCTCTTATCTCCCAGAGGTTTACCCCACTCCCTTCCTCCCCGTCCTCCTACCCTGTCCTCCCGATCCAGCAGTGGGAGCCCCAGCAGAGAGTTGATGTGGTGATGCAGGGGCCACATCTGGCAATGATGAATTACACGCTGCCCCACTGTTGAAGGACGTGACGCCCTCGGACGATAATGTGCAGGCTGCACAAAGCAGTGACGCCAGCTCCCTATGTGGGTCGGGGGAGAATAATGGGGGGGTTTCTCAACCGCATATGTTTCCCCGTGTCTAGAGCTCCTCTGTCCCTCCTGCAGAGTGTTGCCTGCTGCATGCTTGCTTGTTCAGACTCGGTGATGCTGTTTTTCAATACAGACTGGTGTTGCATAGTTTAATTCTGCCCATTTCAGAAGCATGTCTGATTCTACTTCCACACCAGTTAGTCAAATGATCCAGAGGAAACTCACACACACAGAGTGATTGGTCAGTCAGAATGATGCTTTGTGAGTGGCAAGTATTGTTGTACAGAAGGTTCTGTGTTCGCGCCTTGGTTAGGACAGGAATGAGCATACTCTGTTACATAAAGTAGAGTACCTAGTACCTCACCTGACATGCCTGCCATGGATAAGGGTCTGCAGGCATAGGTTGACCATGTTCCAGGACGTTCTGTTGTCGTAGCGCATGAGGTTGAGGGCCCGGGCCACGTGGGAGTGGCAGTTATCACAGCAGAGGTTGTGCTACAAGAGACAGAGGAAGAAGGCTAGTCAAGTCTAACTCTAGGCATTTTTGTCACTATCGCTCCAATGGGCCTTTACAATCACTGTACAAAACATGTACATATTTACCCTTTGCAATATTCCTTATGAATATGAACCTGAAGATGTTCATTAGAACCTAGGAAATAAATATAATTCCACTACTAGACCTTCCTGTCTGTCGTCTGTCTTATTATGACACTGTCGATGTTCATACCGGCCTGCATTTGTACTCCTCCGATGCATCGTGCACTGCTTTGTCCCAGGCAGCTGAGCCAGTGCCACACACCTTATCAACATCAAGCTTCCAGTACCTGTTAAGAGACAAGCAATGCTGCAGATACCTTACCACATAACCGCAATGCCTGCATGTCAATTTTGAGCACAATACACCAGGCCTAGCTCCAAGCATTGAACGAACAAAGCCAACTTACTTTGTTGGTCTTCCAAAGGCCATATTATCTTCCTGAAAGGAAAGATGGGAAATGTTGAGGAACTATCACGAAACAGATGGTCCAATAATATTAGGCTTATGCACATAAAGCTGTAGGCCTACTGTCATAATGCATGATCTGCATATACTCACAGACACTAAGTACGATCCAGCGAAGTCTCTTATCACGCCTGCAGAAGTACAGATCCCCATGTGACCAATGAAGGGGAGCAACCACCTGAACAAAACAGAGGTACAGCACTGTATTGGGGGGGGGGGTCCTGGGAATAAATAGTGCGCGTATATTATAAGGCATCTAACAGTATGGGCGTTTTAATTCCAGCCCACATAGTATTTGGAAATTTACTAGCTATAATGCAAGCTAAAACGATGTGATAAACATCAATGGTCATGTAGGCTATCAACATAATCTGTCACGTAAATAGTGTCTCCATTTCAGATGGTGAGAGCAAAAGAAAACAACCGGAAAAGTGGCTACTCACGACAGTATTGGAATAGGTGTCCAAACGATACAATAAGGATAACGGCTGTTTTTCCGGTCTAATTTTTCGAATCCGCCGTGATAATTAATCATTATGTCCGCCTCCTGCGCCATCAGTAATTTGGCACTCTGACGTAGCCTATGACTACTAAACGCACAGCTCAAAAATGGCGGCCCCGTTCCAGGCCGTCTGCAAAGCAGTCACGCAACAAATATCACAAAGCCAGCCTGGATATGAATTAAATGCCAAATGCAGAAGTTTTTAAATCAATATCAAATAATTTAGCTGCAAAAATTAAGTAAATTAGATTTCCATTAAAATGGGAAAATAGCTTTTACTTTTTTTTTGTTGCAAAAAACGACTTCTCAAAGGTCCAATGTTAAGAAGCCGAATGTGGTGGTCCTGGGCTGGCATGGTTAAACGTGGTCTGCGGTTGAGGCCGGTTCGACATCCTGCCAAATTTTCTAAAACGACGTTGGAGGTAATTTATGGTAGCGAAATTAAGATTCAATTCCATGGCAACAGCTCTGGTGGATATTCCTTTAGTCTGCATGCCAATTGCACACTCCCTTAACATTTTTGATATTTGTGGCATTGTGTTGTGACAAAACTGCACATTTTAGAGTGGCCTTTTATTGTCCCCAGCACAAGGTGCATCTTGTCATACTTGAGTAAAAGGAAATATTCCTTAATATAAAATTACAAGTGAAAGTCACCCAGTACAATACTACTTCAGTAAAAGTCAAAGTATTTGGTTTTAAATATACTTAGGTATTGAAAGTCAATGGAATATCTAAAAATGTACTTAAGTATCAAAAGTAAAAGTATAAACCATTTAACATTTCTTATTTTAAGCAAACCAGACGGAACCATGTAATTTTTTTATTGACAGATAGCTAGGGGCACACTTCAACACTCAGACATAATTTACAAATAAAGCATTTGTGTTTAGTGAGCCCGCCAGATCAGAGGCAGTAGGGATGACCAGAGATGCTCACTTTAAGTGAATTGGACCATTTTCCTGTCAAAATGAAAATACTAGTTTTGGGGATCAGGGAAAATGTTTGGAGTAAAAAGTACATTATTTTTATGAATGTAGTGAAGTAAAAATTGGCAAAATAGTAAAGTACAGATAACCCAAACAACTACTTAATTAGTACTTTAAAGTATTTTTACACCACTGCGGAATGGGTAGTTGTGGACCTGTGTGTAGCCTATTTCTGCACCTGGAACAGTGTGCAGGTGGAAAACATTAGTAATACAATCCAAATCATCATTACCCTGGTTAAATACACGTCGGAAGTGAAACAAACTCAAGACAAGTGGTTCAACAACATTAGACCTCTTTTATTTTTCTCTTGCAGCAAACTTTGTCGTGGGATTTTCCCCAAAGAAAAATAAACATAAAACATTTCTTAAATTATTTTTTAACAAAAGAAATTACACATGGAAGCCTAGTGTTAGAGGACTCCATCCTTAGGTTTTCTTTGAACCCACGTCATCAGTGAGCTGGTGGTTTGCTGGTCGGCTAGAGGACCAAGAGGCTCATTGTCTAAATTTGCCATTTACAATGTTAACTTTAGACAAAATCTCATAAGTAAAACTCCAACTGCAGCAGAGGACTCATGCTGGGTCCAAAGCTACAGGAAGGGAAAAATCCCTATTCCATTCTTTGCCCCAAAATGTTCTGGGGAAAGCTGAAAGTGCTTGTATAGGGATCCTGAACCCCAAAAGCCACCAAATGGATTGCGTCTACGAAATTGTCTCTATGCCATGCATGACTGATATTAGGACTGGTGGTATTGCCCTAGGATAGTGAAATACCCTTCTCTCTTCATCACTTTCCCTCTCTCTGTTCAGAGCATCACTTTCCCATAATTCCCTGGTTTTCCAGAAATACTGGTTGGAAGATTCATGATTTCATGCTTATTCCATCCGGATCCTGGTTATCTGCCAACCGGGATATCTCGTAAAAACTGGGAATTTTGTGGAAATTACCAGAATTTTGCAACCTTAGTACAACAAAGTTCGACAGATTCTGACCAATCAACACCTGACTATCAATTAAATCAAACCCCTTAAACTAAACCCCACAACCCTTCCGGCTCTACATCGTTATCAACGAATGACAGGAGCAAATGTCTAAGTGTTGGAGAAAATGTGCGGAGCTACTGCTTCAGTTTGACAGCTTTGTCTTAACCTACATAATAAAAGTAAAAGGGAAACATTTTGCATACCTGTCAATAAAATAGGCATATAGAGCGACAAGAAGAACTTCAACAGAGAAAGCAAATGCAACATGGATCCTTGGCCATTATTTACTCTTAAAACTTTGAACAAATGGAGAACCTTTTTTTGTTGTTGCCAGACCGAGTTTAAAAGAAACAAGGTGCACAATCCTAACAACGCATTTAAGTTGAGTTGGAGAAACACTTCTAGACTTGTTAACACTTAAAGTCAAGACTTCTTCTGCTCTGTTCCTGTTGACCAATATTCCAACAACTTTAAAAAAAGGACTGTAAATCAAAAACTTTAGGTAGAGACTTTCAGAGCTGGAGAGGGGCTGAGAGTGACCTCTTATACTCCAATTGAAAAGCCCACTAGAGATGAAACAAAGCAACTTCCTGTGGCCTCAAGTCTCATCCTCCAATGAGGACACTGACTATTGGGGCCTCGCTTTGACCTCTAACCTCTGAGCCGTCTGCAGGCTACACTACCAGAGGCCTGGGGCTTCTGCTTGTAGTGTTTCCCTCCAACGCACTTCCTCTTGGGGAGGGTTTAGAAGTGGTTGACTCTTAGCTCATAGTGAGAGATTAGGGAGTGATGGAGTACTCTCTTCTTTACCGTATAGGCCCAATACCTCCAGCCTTGGAGCAACGGAGGGAGCGGCCAAGGTGATGTTGTTGGTGTTTTTAAAAGGGGTGAAAGGTCGTTGTCGTCACCCCCGTGGAATCCCCTCGCCAAACTGGTTTCCTCCAATCCTGCCTCGGGATGTGGTGGAGGAGGGCAGTGCATAGTGCAGAGCTGTGACATGACATTCACTCGATGTTGCTTTCGTTTTAGAGGGGCGAATGAAACATTGACAAACGGAATATCTATGGTGCTTTTTCCCCCTCCTCACAGACACACACACAGACGTACACACACACACACAGACAGCCTCAGGGTTTGGGAGGGGGTAGGGGAGGAGTGCCTTGCATCCTGCTGCCTCCATACTGTATGTGGTGTTGGACCTGCTAGTCTAGCTGGGCCGGCACTGCACCTGGCCATCTGAGCTGTCCTCATCGTCTGAGCCCTCTGGCCCACGGCCACTGAGGCCCGTGATGCGGTAGCCCATGTTGAGCAGCATGACCTCCAGGGGGTCGGCATTCATACGCCGCTGGTTGGCTGCAGCGGCGCCCTCCATGTCCTCCACCACGCGACCGTTCCCACTCTCACTCTCCGTCTGGATGACAGAGGGGAAAAGGATAGGGAGAAAGAAAGGTAAAAAAAAGGGTTAACTTCTGGTGTTTTGTAAAGTCAGACTTATTATTATTATTATTTTTTACATCTGACTATTACAAAGGAGGCCATTGGAAAGGATAGGTCATAGTGCAGCCTCAATTGTGACAATCCAATAATCAGATGTACAATTGTTTATTTATTGCGTAATCCTTGATAGTTTTTAATGCATGTATTGGCAGTAAACATTTTTTAATCATCAATCAAACATTCAATCAAAGAATCAATCATGTCGGTGATTGAATGGATTGCTTTTTAAAATGCATCAACTCTATGTATAGTGTCCTTGGTGCTGAGGTGTGTTTTTACATCCTGTTTCTTGCTGTATCTAGCCTACTATTCCACACAAAAGAAGTTTGCTCGTGGGGAAAAAAGACATTTGAATAATGTTGTTAATGACCTCTGGCCTGGGGTTCCAGAGCCGCACCACAGGGTCGATGCCGCTGGTAGCCAGGAAGCAGTAACTGGGGTGAGGCTGCAGGCAGTTTACTATGGACTCGTCCCCCTGGAGGATCCGCACCAGGTTAGCAGTCTCCTTCTCCCAGATGAAAAAGGAGCCGTCGTCGGAGCCGCTCACAATGTACTGGCCTTTACTGTGGGTGGGGGATTATATATACACTGAACAAAAATATAAAACGCAACAATTTCAAAGATGTTAAAGTTCACATAAGGAAAATCAGTCAATTAAAATAAATTAATTAGGCCCTAATCTATAGATTTCACATGACTGGGAATACATATCCGTTGGTCACAACTTTAAAAAAAAAAAAAAAAAATGTAAGTAGGGGCGAGGATCAGAAAACCAGTCCGTATCTGGTGTGACCGGATGCCTCATGCAGCGCGACATCTCCTTCATGTGGAGTTGATCAGGCTGTTGATTGTGGCCTGTGGAATATTGTCCCACTCCTCTTCAATGGCTTTGAGAAGTTGCTGAATATTGGTAGGAACTGAAACACTGTTGTACACGTCGATCCAGAGCATCCCAAACATGCTCAATGGGTGACATGTCTGGTGAGTATGCAGGCCATGGAAGAACTGGGACATTTTCAGTAATTGTGTACAGATCCTTGCGACGTGTGGCCGTGCGTTATCATGCTGAAACATGAGGTGATGGCGGAGGATGAATGGCACGACAATGAGCCTCAAGATCTCATCAAGATCTGTGCATTCAAATTGCCATAGATAAAATGCAACTGTATTCATTATCCGTTGCTTAAGCCTGCCCATACCATGACCCTGCCGCCCCTATGGGGAACTTTGTTCACAACGTTGACATCAGCAAACCGCTTGCCCACATGACACCATACACATGGTCTGCAGTTGTGAGGCCAGTTGGACGTACTGCCAAATTATAAAAAATGGAGGTGGCTTATGGTAGAGAAATTAACATTTAAATTCTTTGGCAACAGCTCTGGTGAACATTCCTGCAGTCAGCATGCCAATTGCACGCTCCCTCAACGTTTGACATCTGTGGCATTGTGTTGAGTGACAAAACTTCACATTTTAGAGTGGTCTTTTGTTGTCCCCAGCACAAGGTGCACTTGTGTAATGATCATGCGGTTTAATCAGCTTCTTGATATGCCACACCTGTCAGATGGATGGACTTTCTTGGCAAAGCAGAAATGCTCACTCAGGGATGTAAATACATTTGTGCAATTTTTGGTTGTTGAGAAATACGCTTTTTGTGCGTATGGAACATTTCTGGGATCTTTCATTTCAGCTCATGAAACATATGACCAACACTCTACATGTTGCGTTTATATTTTTGTGAGACAGAGAGAATGAGAGAAGCAACTATTAGACCTTGTTTGATACTGCACACAGGTGGCAGAGACATTTCCGTAACATTTCATTTGAAGGGTACTTAAATAAGGACGTCATAACGCATTCATAATCAAAACATAAGCAGTACATGAGTATTCTTTCATTCTTATGTCAACTACCCCCATTTGACACCTTATGAACTGCTCATGGCTTATGAAGTTCAGGAGGCACCGACGTTTCTATAGAACATCATCATGTTTTTTCTTCAAACATCTAAAAGAAAATTACTGCACGCTTATAAAAAGAAGTTTGGGGTCACTTCAAAATGTCCTTATTTTCCACAAAAACACATGAAATGAGTTCCAAAATGAATAGGAAATATAGTCAAGACGGTGACAAGGTTATAAATAATGATTTTTAAATGAAATAATAATTGTGTCCTTCATATTGAGCTTTTCGTCAAAGAATCCATTTGCAGTAGTTACAGCCTTGCAGACCTTTGGCATTCTAGTTGTCAATTTGTTGAGGTAATCTGAAGAGATTTCACCCCATGCTTCCTGAAGCACCTCCCACAAGTTGGATTGGCTTGATGGGCAAGCTGCTCCCACAACAGGCCAATAGGGTTGAGATCCGGTGACTGTGCAGGCCACTCCATTAGACAGAATACCAGCTGACTGCTTCTTACCTAAATCGTTCTTGCATAGTTTGGAGCTGCGGTTTGGGTCATAGTCCTGTTGTCATAGTCCAGCATCTTTTAATTTTTCTGCGTCTCATGAATATTCTTCTTTGTAATCCGAACACCTCAAACTTAGATTCTTCTGTCCAATCTTCCACTGTCCAGTGTCTGTTCTTTTGCCCATCTGGCCAATAAATATTTTTACGGGCCAGTCTGAGATATGGATTTTTCTTTGCGACTCTGCCTAGAAGGCCAGCATCCCGGAGTCACCTCTTCACTGTTGACATTGAGACTGGTGTTTTGTGGGTACTATTTAATGAAGCTGCCAGTTGAGGACTTGTGAGGCGTCTATTTCTCAAACTAGGCACTAATGTACTTGTCCTCTTGCCCAGTTATGCACCGGGCCTCCCACTCCTCTTTCTATTCTAGTTAGCCAGTTTCAGATGAAAGTTATTGTTTCTGGCCATTTTGAGCATGTAATCAAACCCACAAATGCCGATTCTCCAGATACTCAACAAGTCTAAAGAAGGCCAGTTTTATTCCTTCTTTAATCAACACAACTTTTTTCAGCTGTGCTAACAATTGCAAAAGGGTTTTCTAATGATCAATTAGCCTTTTAAAATTATAAACTTGGATTAGCTAACACAAAGTGCCATTGGAAAACAGGAGCGATGGTTGCTGATAATGGGCCTCTGTACGCCTATGTAGATATTCCATAAAAAATCAGCCGTTTCCAGCTACAATAGTCATTTTCAACATTAACAATGTCTACACTGTATTTCTGATCAATTTTATGTTATTTTAATTGGACAACAAAAAGTGCTTTTCTTTCAAAAACAAGACATTTCTAAGTGACCCCAAACTTTTGAACAGTGGTGTATATACAGTGCATTCGAAAGTATTCAGACCCCTTTCCTTTTCCCACATTTTGTTACGTTACAGCCTTATTCTAAAATTGATTAAATAAATAATCCTCAATCTACACACAATACCCCATTAAGACAAAGCGAAATACCTTATTTACATAAGTATTCAGACCCTTTGCTATGAGACTTAGGTGCATCCTGTTTCCATTGATCATCATTTAGATGCTTCTACAACTTGGAGTACACCTGTGGTACATTCAATTGATTGAACATGATTTGGAAAGGAACACACGTCTATATAAGGTCCCACAGTTGACAGTGCATGTCAGAGCAAAAACCAAGCCATGAAGTCAAAGAAATTATCCGTAGAGATCCGAGAAAGGATTGTGTCGAGGCACAGATCTGTGGAAGGGTACCAAAACATTTGTGCAGCATTGAAGGTCCAAGAACACAGTGCCCTCTATCATTCTTAAATGGAAGAAGTTTGGAACCACCAAGACTCTTCCTAGAGCTGGCCGCCCGGCCAAACTGAGCAATCAGGGGAGAAGGGCCTTGGTCAGGGAGGTGACCAAGAACCCGATGGTCACTGTGACAGAGCTCCAGAGTTCATCTGTGGAGGTGGGAGAACCTTCAAGAAGGACAACCATCTCTGCAGCACTCCACCAATCAGGCCTTTATGGTAGAGTGGCTAGATGGAAGCCACTCTTCAGTAAAAGGCACATGACAGCCCGCTTGCCAAAAGGCATCTAAAAGCCCTTAGACCATGAGAAAGAAGAACATTTCCAATAACCTGTTTTTGCTTTGTCATTATGGGGTATTGTGTGTAGATTGCTGAAAAAACAAACAATTTAATTCATTTTAGAATAAGGCTGTAACGTAACAAAATGTGAAAAAGTAAAGGCGTCTGAATACTTTCCTGAACGCACTGTACTCTCCCAAAAATGGAACGGGGAAACATAACCAACGTTTCAGAATGCAGTGTCTTCTTCAGTGTTGACTATACGTTTAGTCAGCACCTCAACAAAAAAGAAATGTGTATGTCAGCTCATGCTTTTTACTTTCCCCTTACAGGTCAACAACTAATATTAACAGTGTTTTTAGAATGTATAAGTTATCCGTGTCTAAAATGCTCCACTGACCTGCCAAAGAAGTTGGCCTCCTTGATGTCTGTTGTAGTGTTGCAATGACCACAGTAGCGGTGTTTGTAGTCGTAGCTGCGCTCTCTTAAGACGACCTCGTCTTCCGGGATGGACTCCTTCCTGTTGAACGTGTGGAAGCGGATTGAGCTGTTGCCCTTTTTGTCCTCAGCTACAAACAGACATGACATGGAAATAAAAAATAATAATAATTAAACAATGAATGATATCAAATCCATACACTAATTAACACGGTATTAATTTGCATAATCGCCCTTGTGGAATATATAAGGTGTTTTGAATTGAATCAACATGTAAAAAAAAACACATTGTAAGTCAACGTGGAAAGGTGATGGAAAAGTCAGCCAAAAACCACACTTTATTTTTTTGGGGGGGGAAACAGACGATTACCCAACATCACCATTAAATCCTTCTCACCAGAGTCCATCTTGGAAAAGAGGGCGGCCTTGATATCCTTATCCAGTGCGTCGCAGGCGCTGCTGTGGGCTTGCTCGGGGAACTTGCCCTTGAAGTCATCCAGGCACTCCAGAGCCTCGGCCACGTACTTCAGCTCAAAGAGGCAACGCGCCAGCCGGAAGTGGGCCTTCAGGTGCCCAGGGTTGAGGGACAGGGCCTTCAGACAATCCCTCAGCGCATCATAGTGGTCACCGTCCCTGGGGGAGAGAGAGAACACATCACACACACACAACCGTATATACCACACAGTCACACACACGTGTACCAGCATAGTGGTAAACTGTTTTAAACGCGATGAAACAAGGACGTTATACCTGAACTCCAATGTTTTCTTTTTAGCTGCAAAACATTTTGCTACAGTATGCCCTACTGAACATGACCATTTTCTGTAATAGGAGAAACACAGAAGGAGAGTAAATGAGGCTAGGGGTTAACTAGCTGCCTACCACTTGCGCTTCATGTAGGCGGCGGCGCGGTTCCCGTACAGCATGGCATTGTGGCTGGCCTCGTGGATGCCCAGACTGTAGAACTGGATGGCCTGAGTCCACTGCTGCCGCGCAAACGCATCGTTTGCCTGCTGCTTTATCCGCTCCAAGTGAGGCGGCAGCTCACCAGAACTAGGGAAGAAAGATGAGAGGACGACACGATGAGAGAGTGATGAGAGAGAAACTAGGGATGTCACTCCCCATAGCGTAGTGTTTCTAGAAATACACTAGGGCTAGGCTGTTGCCAAATGTAATATGTGGGTGAAAATGAACGATTAAAATCAAACATGAGAAAAAAAGTTACCCAGAGAAGACTTTGCTTTCTGCGAATCGAAGTCGGCTGGCTGGCAAGTGAATTCCATTTGACACACCGTTGGTTGTCTTTCCATTCTGAACATCTGTTGGGATATCACCCCATACAGTTCTGGGCATTACAAAGTTGTACTGCAGCACAGTAAAGAACGTTTGCTGAAAAGTGGATGTAACTGCACTGTCAGGAACATTTTTCAAAAATGCATTTCATCACATTGGTTATTGTCAAGTGATTGATAATGACCTTGGTGGTTGATGTCACCCTCTGAGAGAGTAATTTGTCACATAGACAATGTACCTTGATGTACATTGCTGCTGCAATATTTAATGCCCAGATCTGTATATAAACTATGGGCAGACTTTTAGCAAGCAACTACACTCCTCCATATAACTCATTGGTCATAAATAATACATACTGTAAATGTCATTTTAATGACAAAATACTGTAGTAAGCTTTGGGCGATTTCCATAATCATAATACCTGTTGATTGACACTTTTTGGGAAGCAGATAGGTGTACGGCTTCTGTTTGAACGTCAAGTCAAATAGATACACCTGCAGACAAGAGAAAACACATTCCTGGCAAAGTTACCCTTTGAACCAACCACAGGTAATCATCAACTTTAATGATTTGGTTTGAGAGTTAAAGTAGTATGCTTGTTGGAATTCAAACCTGACAATCTGAGAAAGAGATGGATTTTTTTTTGCCTAGTGGGCTGACCTGGAGGTTTGACCTAAAATAAGAGTTTAACTTCTAAAGCCTCCTTTACCTGTTCCCCTCCCATGTTAACTAGCAGCTCGGTGCCGTCGGGGCTGAAGGTGACATAGGTGGCCACTAGGACCCTCAGGCGGTTATTGTAGTCAGGGAGCTTCACTGGCAGGTGCCCTGAGGCAACGGAAACAAGGAGAAGAAGTTGGGTGAGAGGCATACAGAATCACCTTACCTGTCCCACTAGTTTAGTTCCATATATTGTAAATGACTGCGTTATAACACATATATTGTCCATGTGTGTTTTTACTGTTGATAATACATTGTAGATACTGTATGGGCTTCATAGAAAATGTTCACAGCTGTTTCTTATTAATACATTTTGTGCAATAAGCCAAACCATACGATCACACACACACCTGCGACATAATACTGCCCCGCTCCATCTGGGATGGGCTTCTGCCTGTCGCAGAATGTGTGTACTCCTGCCGATGTGCTCTGACTCGCAGACTTCCTGTGAAAGGGAGTGGAGGAGAGAAACATAAATCATTACCAAAAAACACTCAAAGCTGAGAAAATAACATTGGTATGACTTATGATAGCCCAGAGTAGTAGGGAGACATATTGGACGTTCTATCCAGCAGTCGTGCATATTCCTTATGTGATACAAAATTTAAAACTATTCAATTAAAAACTGAAATTTGACAGTCAAGCAGTGAGAACGAAATCCTAACTTCAGATTTGAGATGTCTTGGACTTTCAGGTAAATTATGTATTGATGCCAATGGAAACATGAGCCACAAGCGTCAATCTCAAGTTAGGATTCGAGCCCGACTACTACACACCTGTGGTTGTGGATCATGCGCATGTCGTAGAGACGTACAAAGGGCCCGTTGGCCCCCACTGCTAGGTAGTTATTATTTTGCGGGTTGACAGCCAAACACTTGGCCTCCACCAGCTGACCACAGTATTCCGTCAGATCGATGAGCACTTCTGAACGCTTACTGCTCTCCCTCAGGTCATATTGCCTAAAATAGTAGAAGAAAGCACATCATGAGGACATCAATCATCTCCAAAGAGTCAGAACGTAGCTCTTTAAAATATTGTTTTGAATTCTAATCAAATACTAGACTTTTTGGTAAGGTTTAATTGCAAGGTTGAATTAAAACTGCAATTTGTGTCCATAGCCAGCTTGCTCCAAAATAAACAACTAACTACTATACTCTGTACGTGGGAGCCATATTTTGAGGTTGTAGACGACTGGTTGGGTTAGTCAAAAAACAAAAACACAAGCCACTATTGAAACATTGGCCCTTTGAATCATAAGCAGCGGCGGCAGTCAGGCAGTGACGTACTATAGCGAGAGTAGGATACTAACTTTCTGGGTCTGAGCTGAGCTATGGGAACCATCGCCTGAAGCCAACCATGCATCTGCAGTAGTCCACAATGCCCACTGCACACCTGAGCTTCGAAGGGTAGTTAAAGGGTATTCTCTGGAGATACAATAACCCCCAAGACAGGGTGTGTGATGAAAGTGCTGCTGGAGGCATGTGGCCACAGAGACCCAGGGACGATGTCCCTGGGAGAGGGAATACAGCTTGAGGTAAGAAAGGGGCTCATGGCATAACACTTCCATTTCAACCTTAGTTTCACGTCATCTTTTCACCTTCGATATTCTACTACAAGCCAGTAGAAATAACATGATGCATCTGACAATGTATCTGACACAGTGTCACCTTAACCAATGAACATCTTTGGATGCGACAAGGATGCTCCAATGGTTAGCTAGCTACTGGGGCTCTGACCTGATGATTCCGTCCTCCGCAGCACTCCAGAAGATGTTAGGCCACATGGGGGCTGTAGCGATGCGCTTGACGCGGTTGGTGTGGTCGGAGAACATGTGGATGGTCTCCTTGACAGACACGTCATGCACGTGAACCTTGGTGTCCGCTGCACCCGTCACAAGGATACGGTCACCTGAGTGAGGGAGAAACTGCAAGAGGGGGAACGGGAAAAACAAGAGGATAAAATAAGAAACTATAAGAAAGAAGCTTCATTTCTCCACACATAGACTTTCCCATCAAGCAGTTTCTGTTTTTACCTTCACAGAGAAGATGTTTGCTGCATGCCCTGTGTGCATAGTGGTGAGCTTCTTGTGTTTGAAGGGGTCCCAGATGATGCAATGTTGGTCATCTGAGCCCGATGCCAGCAGACTGAATAGAACAAGAATAAATATTACAGATAGGCCAACATAAAATGTAGAAGTGGTAAATACGGTCATTAAATAGAACCCTGCTTTCAGCTCAGGACTTACTCTCCCCGTTCGTTCCATTCCAGGCAGTTCACACACCCAGTGTGGCCCTGTTGACACAACAGATATGGGCTGTCAGATTGGCAAAGACATTAATGTTGTATGTGCGCAGAAACACTCTCTCTCTCACACACACACACACATCACCTGCAACTCTGCCTCCAGTCCAAGTCTATTGATGAAGGGGTCTGTGACATGATACTGCCGTTGGAAGCCCAATGCTCTCTTGTCCTACAGACATTAAGGCAAAACATCACCTGTCTCTCTCCAAAATCTCCTGTCTCACTCTGTCCAACATAAATAAAGCATTTTTGGTGAATAGTAGTGTTCATTGTTGAATAGATTTCAATCCAGATTGCAATGCAGATTGCATTTCAGGGTTGTTAGCAAGGGCAGTTTGTTTGGGTAAAAGAGTACAGTATTTCATAAAAACAAGGTCTTAAAACGTTGGACCCACCCTGATCTGCCTGTGCAAGATGTCTCTGGTGATGTTCACAGCAGACATGGCCTCACAGCAAGTCATAGAGCACGGACTAGAGGTGCAGGGTCCGAGGGTCAAAGGTCAGATAGCATCTGCAGTCTCTAGGAATGGGCTGCAATTTGAGAAATAGAATAGAACTGACATCACACAAAGAACAAGCTTACTTAGATAGGATTAATATGTAAACAGAGATGTTTGTTTCTCTACTAGGTACATCAGTCAATGGACACTGGAGTAATGTACACCTAAATTGAAGAGGGGTTCCCAAGTGTTTGAGGTTTAAATACTGAAACATAACTGTTAGCTAACTAGAACAACAACTGGTTATATCTCTGCTAGCCAAGTGGTGGTCTTCAGATAACCATGTACACACAATTCCTTCCTAATACTAGCCATTGCGACTGGTGATGTTTACATTAGCCAAATAACGTTAACCGTAGCTAGCTGGATTAGCTGCTGGGATGCTAGCTACCAATAATAACAAGCCGTATACGTAGTGACAGCAGGCTGGGTTGGCCTCCCAAAAAGACAGACATACAGCTCCGTCACCGCAGATATTTCTGACATTCCCTAAAAAAAGCGTTGTACCTGTGTCGTCTGGCATTCAACTCGAAATCGTTCCCAGTCTTTGCCCAAGTTTCCAGATAACGACAGCGCCTGCTCAGCTACAGTAGCTAGCTAGCTGAGCTAACGTGAGATGATTTATTCAAGAAACAGGGAATTCTCAATGCTCTAGTTCTCTATCTAGCACTTTAGCTACTCCTTACCAATGAAAGTCAAACTGTAACAAGAGCGCTTCATATGAAATATTTTTGGTAAAAATGTACAAGTGTTGACTGTCACTGCTTACTTACATGGGTTTATCAACTGACTGAACCCTCCCACTACCCTTACGTGAACTAGCTGACGTGAACTAACCTTTGGATATTAATTTTAGGAAGAGAATTATGAGTACATCGCTCTGTGAATTGCACTGCTGTTTTTCTTCCGTTGCGCGACTGTACTGTTGAGTGACAGGTCAATTAGACAAATGAAAAAGTTGCAAAGTTCCTTAGAATGTTTTTTTAGTTTTTTCCAGTGGTGTAAAGTATTTAAGTAAAACATACTTTAAAGTACTACTTAAGTATTTTGGGGGATATCTGTACTTTACTATTTATATTTTTGACAACTTTTACTTCACTACATTTCTAAAGAAAATTATATAATTTTTACTCCATACATTTACGTTACATTTTAAATGCTTAGCAGGACTGAAAAACATCCTTGATTATCCCGACTGCCTCGAATCTGGTGGACTTGCTAAACACAAATGCTTAATTTGTAAATTATGTCTTAAGCGTGTGAGTGCCCCTGTCTATCCATAAATTAAAGAAATCATGAACATTGTACATCTGGTTTGGTTAATATAAGGAATTTGACATTATTTATACATTTGAAACTTAAGTATATTTTAGCAAATGCATTTACTTTTGATACTTAAGTATATTTAAAACCAAATACTCTTGATTTTTACTCAAGTAGTATTTTACTGTGTGACTTTTACTTTTTACATGAGTGATTTTCTATTAAGGTATACTTTTACTCAAGTATGAAAATTTTATACTTTTTTCCACGTCTGTATTTTTCGATTTATTAACCTAATATGAGATCACCAGTGACATTCAGCACTGTTTTCCTGGTGAGATGTATGAAGGAGTGGGGCCTGTGGGACAAAATAATGAATTAATAATAAATGAATCCTGAAATAATTAATAAATAATAGAAAATCCTGATACATATGTACATGGTCTTTCATTACTCTCAATCATGATATTACTGCATGTCAGTGAGACTTGTCCAGTGGCATGGATTGATCCAGTGGTTATTGACTGTACGTTTGTTTATCCCATGTGTAACTCTGTGTTGATTGTGTCGCGCTGCTTTGCTTTATCTTGGCCAGGTCGCAGTTGTAAATGAGAACTTGTTCTCAACTGGCCTACCTGGTTAAATAAAGGTGATATAAAAATATTAAAAAATAAATAAATGGACAATTGTCTCGAAAGTGGAAAGCACCTGTAGACATTCACTAGTGCTCACTGTTGTATCTACATTATGATATCAGATCAGTGCAGATGAGGAGAGGAAGCTGCTTTCGAGTATTGACTTTTTGAAATAGAGAAGCAAAGAACTCGGCTTTGTGGAAGTCACAGGCGAACCTTGCTGCTTGTGCAATTAACATAACAACCAAAGAGGTAGTGATGGATTTCCCCAAACTTCTTTGCAGCTTCTATTTATTACAGCTGGTGGTCTGTCTTGGTCAGGCAAAGTGTTCAGTTCACAAGCTGGAGACAGGCATCTAAGGGTAAGCGCCCATTCTATGAATGTTCAACTTCTTTCTTAGAGAAATTCTGAATGTGTTATTTAACCCTTGGCAAAGCTTGGTACAGAGGCTTCTTCTACACACTCTGAAGAAGGCATAGTAGCCAAAACACGTACGTATGTGGTTTTAATTATGCTTGTGGACATGACAAGATCATAAAGCCATTAACTTGCACCAAAAAATGATGAAGAGTGACATAGTATTTCTTCAAATATGAACATTTGATCATGAATAATCCAAAGACCACCTTCCAAATGTTTGTACACCTGTTTTCACCCAGGCAGCACCCTCTGCCTCTAATTCAATGATCGATTTGTCGTGCCATAAAATGAAACTTCTTTTTTTCTTCTTCTTCTGTGCATGTCAAGAAGTCAATGCCATGGTTCTGGAGATTGTGTGGAGACTATTGTCACCAGTGCAGTGGAGTCTGTGTCTTTTATCCCTTCTCCTGCTTCTCATAGTATCAATGTTATTATGTGCGATCCGTTCAAAAAGGTAATACTTCTTCCTGTATTATGACCCTTTATGAGCATTTTTTTTTGGTATTGCTGACATCCTGTCTGCATTTTCCATTAGTAGAAAGACATCCAGGTTGTCATTGGCTGAAATGGGACCGATCTCTGGTGAAAGGGTCAGTGTACAAAATAACTGGGAATGTCCCATTCACCTTACCAATTCATTTACATGACCATTTGCTGTTGTTTGTGGATGTCCTGCTCCAGAAAATAGTAAATCAATAAAAACTTAATGTAAAGCTGGAATTCAAATGTATGGAATAATCAAACTGAACTGAAACCAAGGGCTCCCTCTGCTGGTACTTATATGATTACTCATTGCAGCCTCCAGATTCAATTGAGGTCACGACCTCAGAACTAAGGAAGAACATCATTGGACCAGCATCCTCAAAAAGAAAGTCAACCCAGTCCCAAAGAGAACACAGAGGTCAGAGTCAGTTGTTCATCACACTTGCAGTTGGACATGTTTCCCCACATCACACTCAGCTCACTGTTTATGTTTCACTCTGTGCAGGGTCTTTCCCAGGGCAGGATACCCCAAGGCCGGTGAAGAAGGCTTTGAGGCAGTTGCCTCCCTTACCTGAGCTGGAGAAGAGCAGTGTCCGACGACACAGCAGCTACACTGGGTCCGTAGTGTACGACGTTGTGGCCACAGAGGTCTGTAATCTATGGCCCACTACAGACAGCCAGGCTTCTCAACAACATACAGTAGACTGCAGCAACCACCTGGAGGAGGAAGATGAAAAGGGGGAAATTCCGTTCCCTGTCTATGCCAAAGTCAACAAAACCAAAATTTGCTCGAACTCATCAAGACGTTCACCACTGTATGCCAAAGTGAACAAGACTAGCTCCCGGACTGTGAAATCGGAACTACTGTTCTGCAGTGACTGATATTAAGTTAACACTGTGACTTGAAATGTCCTCCAAATGCTAAATACTCTACTATGTTTTACGCCAAAAGCTTATTTGAGATAAATGCTTCAAATGCCAATCTGATTCATGTAAACGGATGACAAGTGTAATCTAATAGACAAGAGGAGTAAAAAGTATCACTCACTCACAGAGCCTAATTCATCAAGTTGTTTTGTACTTTCTGAAATGTTCATATGCGTTTCTTATGTTGTTTCCCAGGCCCACAATGCTGCAAAGACACATCAATGACTTCTGTTGTAATTTACTTGAGTCTCAAGACAACAAATTTAATCGGTTTGCTCTATGTTCAATAATTCTACTGCATAATCTACCAATTCTATTATAATCAGATCTAGACAAATGGAACGTTCCCATGTCTCCATTCTATTTTAAAATGGGCGGGACTCTGAAGTTGCTAGCAGCTTGTGGTGTTGTTTGAGTCAAATCAGAGACGGTTAGCTAGCTAAACTCTAGAACAGCAGCTCTGGCAAAGGAGAACGATTTCTTGAGAGCGACCGAAATTACACATGTGCTAATCTCGGCACACTCAAACCGTTCATTTTCAAGTATTGCAGAAAAGGTAGGTTTAGGTGACGGAAGTTCTGTTACGCTGTCGCCATGGGTTGCTAGCGTTACTGATAGCTAATGTTATGTCATTAACGCAACTTTGTTAGCTAGCTTGCGTTATTTGTATTGAGCTAACTTTAGCTAGCTAATTTGCTAGGCTATGCAGCCGACTAACGTTTAGCTTTTTATTAAACAAACAAGCTAGATAACTAACAAACACAATTGACATGTAAGTTAGCCATCGACTTTATATTACAGTTGCGTTAGCTAGCTACCTACTGTTACCTAACTATCTCGTTAGTTCAAGTTGGGGTCCGTGGCTATTCTTTCCCCCCGCATTGAAGTAACATTTTAAATGGTTAGGGTAGGGTTTAGTGAAAACACGTCCCAAGAATCCCGGATAGCACTGACCGTGTTCGATTGGTAACGTTATTTAGCTGACCAATAGCTAACTGGCATAAGCTATATCTAGGTAGATGGTTAGCTACACAGATCTCGCTTTCTAACGCAATCAGAGCGAGAATCGTCTGTTTTCCAGTCATGTGGGCTAACTTCAACTGAAATATGGGATCTTCAGCAGATGCTATTGAGTGTTTCTGATACAACCGTGTAACATTCCCCTCGCCCCCTTGGCTCTTAAATTCAGTTTAGACTCTCTCACACCCCTCCATTAAACCACTCGAGCTCCTGTTATGTAATTTCGAGGTGTTTGTTCTTGCCAGCACAGTTGGTCTGTGTTTGCCCAGAAATACTGTTCATGTGGCTCTACTTTGTGGTCTCTTGAGCAATTGCTGGGTTATTATATAACAAGGGGGAGGGAAGGCTGGTGTTTTATATCTTCCTATACTGTTCTGCAGTTCACATTGCTTTAGAACAATCTGTGCTATTTGTCCACTCAAGGAGCACATTCAGCAGGACACAACATTTTGAAACGCTCAGATGTAAATATAGTATGTAGAACATATTATGGCATTTCTATCTGCAACTGAAAGTGGCCCAGAATTTCACAGATGTTCCTAATATCACTCTCCTTTCTTGACAGGTGACATTTTTTTTTTTTTTAAACTAGGCAAGCCAGTTAAGAACATTCTTATTTACAATGACTGCCTAGGAACAGTGGGTTAACTGCCTTGTTCAAGGACAGAACAACAGATTTTTACCTTGGCAACTCTGAGATTTGATTTAGCAACCTTTCGGTTACTGCCCCAACACTCTAACCACTAGACTACCTGCCTGACGTGAGTGGAATGACTACCTCACAGACATACCTGTAGTCTAAGCTGACAGGTAAAGCTTACCGTATGCTTCCCAGTCTAAACAGTTTGCGCCTATATTATGACATTTTGGTCTTTGGCAGGTTTTTTTCCCCGGCTGTTTGTGCACACTATATATATATATATATTTAATTTATTATTATTATTATTTCTGTAGCAATTTCAAGTTTTGTAGCCGAAGTCTACGCCCATTCGTTGATCGGTCAACATTACTACTCCTAGTAGGAACATGAAATGTTTGTCAAACCACAAAAAAATATATCTAAGATGTCCTCTGAAAAATCATCAAAATGAATGACAGTTTTCTTGATTTACCTTAGATTAATAAAGACTATTTTGAGTGTTTCTGGCAATGTTGTTGCTACGGTGGCTCAAGTGGGACAAACAACAATATTGCCTTGTTTCTTAAGCAGGGGTCTTTAGGGAGTATGAGAACACACTCACTTCGCTTAACCAAGTTCTGCTAGGAGCAAACGGAACCTATTTAGCTATGAGGATGCCTTTAGACTCCATCAAAATGAAGAGGGGGGATACCTGCTTGTCGTGAAATGCTATTAGTGTCACCTTGTGAATGATGGTTGTATTTTTCCCACATGTATGACTTTCAGCTGGGTTTCCTGACATGGAGTGGCAGACGCCAGCTGTGTCTGAGAAGTTCCAGAGCCGCTTTGGCCGCCGGCCTGGGACAGCGGACAGTGGGGACACGGGGCTAGGCGTCACCCCATCTGACAGCACAGAAGGTGAGAACGTTCACTCTTGCTCTGACTTCCTGCCGTGTACTACCATAACACCCATGCTTATTATGCAGCACGTGGTATAGCTCAGTTCTGTTACACCCCCCACACAGCTGTACACGGTACACACTGTTCTCTATGTTCACCGTGGTGCGTAATGTTAGTTACACTGCTGAGTGCTGACTAGCTCACAATTTTAATGTCTTATAAAAGTTAGCTTTTTGTTCAGATCGACCTCTGTGAATGTCAATTTGAAATGCCTTAGTTCCAGAGATGCCAGACATTCATAGAGTTGGAAAACGATTATCAGGTGTATGAGGTGATTGTCAGGTTTATTGGCTTATCACAAAGCTGTTGTCAGATCAGCACAGATCAAGGTACGTGTTACTCGCTGGACTTACATTTAAGTCATTTTGCAGATGCTCTTATCCAGAGCGACTTACAGGAACAATTTGGCTGGGGGGGGATTCGAACCAGTGGCCTTTCAGTGACTGGTCCAACACTCTTAACTGCTAGTCTACCTGCTGCCCTACCTACCGCCCTACCTACCATATCAACTTGAGAGCAGTCGATGGGAATGAAAAGGAGAAACCCACAGGAGGTTGCTGTTTCTCTCTGCGACTGTTATGTTTGGAACAAGGGGTCGGGGGTCAGCATCCTCTGTTGTTGAGTACAGCCTATTTATAAGCAGGGTGATGTGTTCAGGAGATTTACAAGGGGTAGATTATATTCCTTACCAGGTGGCTCTGCCAACCTAATTGAGGGATAGGGGGGATGGAATGTCAGGACTGGACAGCTAAATGGAAACACTGAACCCTTGCCCCCCTTTGCTGAGTGATACATGTAATGCTCACAGATTAGCTGCACCCGACAGGGTTTAAATAAGAACATAATTTGGGAAGTACTAAGACTGGAAGTTAATGTACTGTCTGTATGCCCTATTGAAGGTGGGACTGGTGTGCTTTAGTAGTAGTGTGTGTGCCTGTGGTAAGCCTACTTGTGATTCTATAGTACATTTCCTAATAATTGGGCGTGAGTCCATTAAACTATTGTAATCACGCCATGCCATCTGCATTCACAATTGAACACCTAAAAGGAGAATGGCTTTTAACGAGACATTGCAATTGTCAAGCAAGCTAGTGCAGCTGATTTTTTTTTTTCCCCCCCGTGCTGTAACTGATAACAGTGCTTAGCAACATGAGTCTTGACTCCAGTCTAAACTGTCAAAGGAAGGGGTCAGTGTGGACATAGTGTCGTGTCAGAGAGCTCAAAGGTCAGTCTGACAGGTCATCCTTCATCGGCACTTATGCGTTGTTTTGGGGGCTCTGGATGAAGTTGTTTGGTCTTTGAACGCCCCTGATTGTATCCTACTATCCAATTGTCTATTTCTATTTGTGATAGATGTATGTTTTGGTCACAGTTATTCCGGTACTGCTGGAGTAGCATTTTATATTATATCTTTGCCGAATTAGGTTTTGAGTGAGTTTACAAACCATTACCTGCTGGAGAATTAACTCTCAACTTCAATTCCACATAGGCCTAGTTTGTTCTCCCTCAAAGCGTCGGAGCAGTTTGGACTTGTCCTAGCCAGACAGACTCATGAATCAGTCGAGCCTTGAGGGCACCTGAACGTTTAATTTGAAGAATGTTTTCACTGGAAGAGCCTCTGTCTTTGCCAGTTCCTTCCCGTTGTGTGCTCACTAATTGTTATTTTCCCCCTGCCATTGCTAAGCACGTCTCTGTTCAAAATGAGCCGTGTTTTTTGGGGAAGTTTTTTTTAGCCTCCCTCACTGTTTCTAGTCTCGCTTTTGGGGTGTACGAATGTGACGTACGCGGGAAGGTGGGAGAGGGCTAGGTGCTTAAATAAGCAGCCAGCACGGATCGCTCTGTAACCTGAGAGTGGGGCTATAAATACCCCTAACCTTTCCTGCCTGTGTCTGTTTGTGTGTGGTTGCTCTGAGCGCTGTACAGGGCAGCCTGGCTTGGTTATTCTCTAGGACAATACTCCCTGCTGTACAAGGCCTTCCTGCCTGCGACACTACACTGCTGTCAGCCTAGAACCTTCGAGCCTCCAGAAAAATGCATTGGAAGGAATTAGGCAACCGCATTAAACATCTTGCTGCTGCAGCTCACCCCTTCCACTGGGCTGTTAAATATCACAGTTAATAAGATGTTTCTCCCAGTGTCGGAGTGAGTGCCAGGTGAGCAGTGCTGTCTGTTTCTCTTGAAATAGCTGTAAAGAAATGGGGCTTGTGTGTGGGGTCTGCTGTCACACAGGCCCAGTTGTTTTTTACTAGTTTACCAGTGCTTTAAACGCTGATGTTTCTTCATTTGAGAACCAATTTGTCTAACGGTTTCCATTTCAAAATATTGCTCTGTAGCCATTATCACACAATCAAAATGAGGTGCTTCTTTGGTGTGTAGTCTCATGATCTGAGGTTAGGCTATTTGCCTGTCTGTTCTTGTATGTGGTAAGGAGTCTGCAATGGGTTTCTCGGTTTGTGAATGAATGGTCTTTCTGTTGGCAATGAAATAAAATCAAACACGACTGTCTCTAAGGTTTATTTGAATTAGTCGCTGCCCTTTTTAAATGCATTGGGATGGACCAGGGATGACCCCTAAGACACATATTCTAGACCTGTTACTTTTAAGTTTGTTTTAAAATTGTTGCAACCCCTATTACTAGCCTGTTCAACCTCTTTTGTATCGTCTGAGATTCCCAAAGATTGGAAAGCTGCTGAGGTCATCCCCCTCTTCAAAGGGGGTAACACTCTAGACCCAAACTGCTACAGACCTATATCTGTCTTTCTAAGGTCTTCGAAAGCCAAGTTAACAAACAGATTACCGACCATTTCGATTCCCACCGTACCTTCTCCACTATGCAATCTGGTTTCAGAGCTGGTCATGGGTGCACCTCAGCCACGATAAAGGTTCTAAATGACATCATAACCGCCGTCGATAAGAGACATTACTGTGCAGCCGTATTCATCGACCTGGCCAAGGCTTTTGACTGTCAATCACCACATTCTTATTGGCAGACTCTACAGCCTTGGTTTATCAACTACTTCTCAGACAGAGTTCAGTGTGTCAAATCGGAGGGCCTGTTGTCCAGACCTCTGACAGTCTCTATGGGGTTGCCACAGGGTTCAATCCTCGGGCCGACTCTTCTCTGTGTACATCAATGATGTTGCTCTTGCTGCTGGTGATTTTCTGATACCTTTACGCAGACAACACCATTCTGTATACTTCTGTATACCCCTCTCTGGACACTGTGTTAACTAACCTCCAGACAAGCTTCAATGCCATACAACTCTCCTTCTGTGGCCTCCAACTGCTCTTAAATGCAAGTAAAACTAAATACATGCTATTCAACCAATCACTGCCCGCACCTGCTCGCCTGTCCAGCATCACTACTGGACGGCTCTGACTTAGAATACGTGGACAACTACAAATACCTAGGTGTCTGGCTAGACTTTAAACTCCTTCCAGACTCACATTAAGCATCTCCAATCCAAAATGATATCTAGAATCGGCTTCCTATATCGCAACAAAGCATCCTTCACTCATGCTGCCAAACATACGCTCGTAAAACTGACCATCTTACCGATCCTCGGCTTCGGTGGTGCCATCTATAAAACAGCCTCCAACACTCTACTCAACAAATTGGATGCCGTTTATCACAGTGCCATCCGTTTTGTCACCAAAGCCCCATACGCTACCCACCATTGCGACCTGTACGCTCTCGTTGGTTGGCCCTCGCTTCATACTCGTCGCCAAACCCACTGGCTACAGGTTATCTACAAGTCTCTGCTCGGTAAAGCCCTGCCTTATCTCAGCTCACTGGTCACCATAGCAGCACCCACTCGTAGCATGCGCTCCAGCAGGTATATCTCACTGGTCACCCCCAAAGCCAATTCCTCCTTAGGTCGTCTTTCCTTCCAGTTCTCTGCCTCCAATGACTGGAACGAACTGCAAAAATCTCTGAAGCCGGAGACACATCTCCCTCACTAGCTTTAAGCGCCAGCTGTCAGACCAGCTCACAGACCACTGCACCTGTACATAGATGGGCTGTTTACAGATAGGCTATCTACCTACCTCATCCCCATACTGTATTTATTTATCTTTCTGTTTTGCACCCCAGTATCTCTACTTGCACATTCATCTTCTGCACATCTACCATTCCAGTGTGTAATTGCTATATTGTAATTACTTCGCCACCATGGCCTATTTATTGCCTTAACTCCCTTATCTTACCTCATTTGCACTCACTGTATATAGACTTTTCTTTTGTTCTACTGTGTTATTGACTGTTTTGTTTATTCCATATGTAACTCTGGTGTTGTATGTGTCGAATTGCTATGCTTTATCTTGGCCAGGTCGCAGTTGCAAATGAGAACTTGTTCTCAACTAGCCTACCTGGTTAAATAAAGGTGAAATAAATCAAATAAAGTTGAGTTGGCTAAGGTCTACTTACTAGGTCTGTCAGCACTAGCGGTGTCACCTGACAGGCAATGTCGGCCACCCACTGACCCCAGGCACGGTGTGTAGTATGCTTTACATCACCATCTGAAAATAGTGTGGCTGGTATTGGGTAGGTACATCATACCAGCTCTCTGTAAAGGAGTCTTAAGCCAGAGATTGTTTGGCGAAAGGAAGAGTTGTAGTCTAAGGCCATTCATGGAATTCAAAATTCACCACTTCCCAGTGAAAGCAATGTAACTTGTATTGTTACTGAATGAATGCTGCTTCAAATTCGTAACCAAATCCAACGGTTCCTTTCTTTTACCCCTCCAGATTTCTGCAGTTCCAGCAGCAGCCCCTCGTTCCAGCCCATCCGCAGCCAGATTCCCATCCCCACTGCCCATGTCATGCCTTCCACGGCCGGACCACCGGCCTCCAAGCCCCAGCCCTGTTCCCAAGAAGATTCCCAGGCTTCTGCCGAGGCACACAGGCCCTCCTCAGGCTCCCGAACCTCCAGTGGAACCTCCAGCTCGAAGTCGTCCTCCCTCTCCAAATCAGCCTCTTCCCCCAACCTGGACATGACACAAGACGGCATGGGGGGAGCCGACCCCGCCGGACCCAAGCCAGACTGCTTGAGCCGCTATCGCAGCCTCGTGAACGGACTAGACCACTCTTTGTTCCCCTCGGGGGACCACTCTTGCATGGAAGAGGGCCAGAGGTTCGACATGCCTGCCATGGAGCCCACAATGAACCAATCTGCCCTGCTGGCGGGCTACTGCCCCGACGTCCGACTCAGGCTCCAGATGACCAGCCTGGGGGTGACTCCCGAGTGCAGCGGAGAAGCCTACAGGGGTGCCATGGAGCACTCGTACAAGGCTCTCCCCGAGACAAGGCCAGGGGTCCCCGGAGCTCCAGACCCCTACAGCCAGAGAAGCAGCCAGCCCGGTGGAACTGTGGCTGGGTCAGCAGGTGTGTACCCCAGCTCTCTGTATCTGCAGACCCAGGCTCTGTTGAGGGAGGCCAAGGCCTATGAACCCATGCTGCAGGAGAGATGCAGCGAGCTGCTCAGCTGGCAGCAGCAACAGCAGCACAAGCAGCAGCTGGAGAGTCTCCGTGTTCAAGTGGAGCAGATGCAGGTGAGCTGAGCATTTAGACGTAAGAACAGCTAGTGTAAGACTGACCCATTTCACTCTGGAGTACACATGTAGTTAACATTAGACCTGATCACAATTCCCATGTTAGGACAACCAAAAACATTTTAAGTGAGTAAAGTGGTTGAATGTTGCCAAATTTAGAGAAGATGGCTTCCTTTTTTAAATTGTTGTATTTATTTTAGCTTTAATATTGTAGCTTCCATCAGTGTAATTGTCTGCATCACTTCCAATCCCCCATATATTGTTTAGCATTTTGCATATACATACTGTCGTGTCATTGGCATCCGTAAAACTGAAGACTTATTTATCAAATAACTCTCTGTAATTATTATTACACGATTAAACTGATTAATCATGTAACTGTAATTAACTAGGAAGTCGGGGCACCAAGGAAAATATTCAGATTATAAAGTTATATTTTTCCTAATATAACTTTCAAATATTTTGATATCTGATCACTTGAATGATTAATGAATTATTATTTACCACACGTTAGTCTCATTCCAAATGTCGTAAATTGTTGGTTATCTGCACGAACCCAGTCTTCACCGAGTCATCCATACATCAATTGTCTTAAAATCATTTATTTACTAAGTAATTCACAGAAATGCATCACACAAACAAACAAAATATTTTTACAAAGAAATGATAGGGGGATGTGCCCTAGTGGGCTAAACCGGTATGGCGGCTTGTTAGACAGTGATAATTATAACAATTGAAATGCTAATCCTTTGCACATGAAAACTCACTCATTCGGGAACAATTGCAATCAATATATTTATGCTCAGTGAGTTGTTGGGGTCTCTGGTGAAAAGTTTGTTTCTGTTGGAGAGTCTGTCCTCTCTCGCTCTCTGTGTGAATGACATTTCACAAAATTGTACCAAACGGACCAGTTTGTAGCTGGATTCTTCACCGATCTTTTATACATTCTCCAGAACATAAATACTGTTCGGACCTCCAGTTCTGTGAGGTGGAAGAAATTCCTTTGTTCTCTCTGAACTCACTCTCTCTCTATACTGTGGCCATGAGGAGATCGTCTCCTCCAGAAATTTACAACCTGAGGTCGCAGCAGCCTGAGTGTAGGAGACAGAGGGTGATGGTGCTCACTGTACCCAAAGAGGGCAACGTCATGACAATACACACACACTACCAGTTAGAAGTTTGGAGACACTTACTCAAGGGTTTTTATTTATTTTCTACATTGTAGAATAATAGTGATGACATCAAAATGGAATAACACATGCAATCATGTAGTAACCAAAAAATTGTTAAACAAATCAAAATATATTTTATATTTGAGTTTCTTCAATGTAGCCACCTTTTGCCTTCATGACAGCTTTGCACACCCTTGGCATTCTCTCAAATAGCTTCACCTGGAATGCTTTTCCAACAGTCTTGAAGAAGTTCCCACATGCTGAGCACTTGTTGGCTACTTTTCCTTCACTCTGCGGTCCAACTCATCCCAAACCATCTCAATTGGGTTGAGGTCAGGTGATTGTGGAGGCCAGGTCATCTGATGCAGCACTCCATCACTCTCCTTCTTGGTCAAATAGCCCTTACACAGCCTGGAGGTGTGTTGGGCCATTGTCTTGTTGAAAAATGAAATTATAGTCCCACTAAGCACAAACCAGATAGGATGGCATATAGCTGCAGAATGCTGTGGCAGCCATGCTGGTTAAGTGTGCCTTGCATTCTGAATAAATCACTGACAGTGTCACCAGCAAAGCACCATCACACCTCCTTAATGCTTCACGGTGGGAACCACCCATGCGGAGATCATCCATTCACATACTCTGCATCTCACAAAGACACGGGGGTTGGAACCAAAAATCTCAATTTTGACCAAAGGACAGATTTCCACTGGTCTAATGTCTAATTCTCGTGCTTCTTGGGCCAAGCAAGTCTCTTCTTATTATTGGTGTCCTTTAGTAAAAAATAAAGAGAAACCCTTGAATGATTATGTGTCAACTTTTGACTGGTATGTGTATATATATATATATATATAACACACACAGTGGTGTAAAAATCCTTTGAAGTACTACTTAAGTAGCTTTTTGGGGTATCTGTAGTTCTGTACTTTACTTTACTATTTATGTCTTTCACAACTTCTACTTTTACTTCACTACATTCTTAAAGAAAATTGTGCTTTTTACTCCAAACATTTTCCCTGACACCTAAAAGTACTTGTCATTTTGACAGGAAATTGTCAAATTCACGCACTTATCAAGAGAACATCCCTGTTCATTCTTACTACCTCTGATCTGGTGGACTCACTAAACACATGTTTTCTTTGTAAATTAATGTGTTGTGTTCCTGGCTATCCATAAAAAAAATAATTGTGCTGTTTGGTTTACATAATATAAGGAATATTGAAATTAATACTTTTACTCAAGTAGTACTGGGTGACTTTTACTTGAGTCATTTTCTATAAAGGAATCTTTACTTTTACTACAGTGACTTGTGTACTTTTTCCACATTTGTGTGTATTTATTACCCTACCACCCCTCCCCCAACTGGAGCAAACTAGTGAACAACAATGCTTAGACCCTGTATTTCCAGCTTATACATACTATATATATTTTATGGACATATTTTGCTTGCTTTTAGTCCTGGCCTTCCTCTCCATTCTAGTTCTGATGTCCATCTGGTTTGATTTCTATTTGCCATATCTTTCAAACTGCTCTTTCCAAAAAGTTCTTAACCTAATATACGTTTTACAGGCACAGTATGTTTTACATTTGAGTTATTTTGCTATTAGTTGTTGTTAGTCACAACCTTCAGCTACATTCAAACCTTCCTTGGTTATAAGGCTGTTGGGTATTCTTTATAGTTGAGTCGGACATGTCCAATACATTGTGTGTGTGCAGATGATGACTGCTGGAGTGGGCCAGTACCCTGCTCTCTACTCCACCACCTCCATGCCACCAGAGACTAGGAAGTGGGAGGCGGCGATCAAAGCCAACGAGAGCATTCTGAAGGAGAAGGAGCTCGTCATCGAGAGGTACACGCCTATTACTTCAGATTGAAAAGGTTAACCAAACTCACTTCGGCCTTGCTTGAACAAAATAATCAGGTGCGCGACTGCTGGATAATCCCAAGAAGGTTTTCCTTACCCCAGGACACTGCAACTGGTGACTATCCAGGAAAAAAAGGAAAAAGTGCCTGCGTTGATCTGTCTTTCGGGGGGGGGTGACAAACAGGCTTATGTTCTGGCGTAGCGCGCCTTTATCAGATCCTTGGGTAGGCTGAAAGTAATCTCTGATCCATGAAGACGCTACTTTAAAGTGTCCTGGGGTAAGGGATATGTAATAACCTACCTGGAAATATTTTCTATACACTTCCAGCGGGCTGTGTCAGGGGAAGTGTGTGTGTGTGGTATCTGACCATGTCACTGGTGTTTTACTCTGGGCTGTGTTGTTTGTAGACAGAAGCAGCAGATGTCTCAGCTGGAGCAGCGGCTGCGGGAGAGCGAGCTGCAGGTCCACGGGGCCCTGCTCGGCCGCGGCGCTCCGTACGGCGATATATGTCTGCTCCGACTGCAGGTGAGCGAGCGGAGCACACTCGCACATCCTTTTACATTTTGTCATTTAGCAGACTCTTATCCAGAGCCCCACACACACTTCATGGAGCTGAAACTGCATGACCACGGATGACCTCGAAGTCTTTCCTGTGTGCCTTCCAGGAGGCTCAGAGGGAGAATGCCTTCCTGCGGGCCCAGTTTGCAGAGCGCGGTGACTGCGCCGCCCAGGAGAAGGCGGAGGCAGAGCGCCGCCTCGGTGCCGTGGAGGCGGAGACGCGGCGCCTGAACGATGCGCTGAGGGAGACCAGCGAGAGGCACGCCGAGGAGCTGAAGAAGCAGGAGGAGAGGGTGAGAAGTCTGGCCACAACATCACACTGCTACATTGATAGTCCAGTTGCTAATTACATAAACTGATTCCCTTTTCGAATTGCATAACGTCACAGTTATTTCATGTGACTTAGTAACTAGGTGTCGTGTTGCGGTCAGGGAATTTTTCTATTTATAAAAAGTGACTGTTATTCCATACTTAACGTTGCGCGTGTGTAGATTCGCAGCCGGGACAAGCACATCAACAGCCTGAAGAAGAAGTGCCAGAAGGAGGCAGAGCAGAACCGAGAGAAGCAGCAGCGCATCGAGACTCTGGAGCGCTACCTCGCTGACCTGCCCACTATGGAGGACTACCAGGGCCAGAGCAAACAGGTCAAAACCAGCACAGACTGCATTAAACACACACATACCTTCATCTCACTCAACACAACTACGTCCTACCTCATCAAAATGACTGGGTGTTTATGGTCACGTTCCAAGTCGTCTTTTTATTGCCATCTGGTGTTTTTTTAAATTAATAAGATGTATAAATTGTCTGATTTGCCACACGCGAGCGGGCCGTGACTTTAGTGCTGATGTGTGTGGTGTGTGTTTTAGCTGTCGGAGGCGGAGCAGCGGGCGTCCCAGCTGCAGGGCCGGGTCAGAGAGCTGGAGGTGTGTCTGGAGGAGGGTCGCTCACACACCCGGGAGAAGGACACCCAGCTGGAGGAGCAGAGACGCAGGGAGAGGGAGCTGCTCACCACTGTCACCAGGTTAGAAAAGAGCAAACTCTCTGAGCTATCCAACCAGGGCCAAGTATTTTACTACCACACACACAGCTTTACACTCATTCTGAAATGATTGCATTCCAGGTGTGTATGCACACTGATTTTAACATGCACGCCTACTCGTATAACCTACGCTGTTTGGATAATGACCCGTTTTGGTCATTTGTGTGTGTCAGTTTACAAGAGCGGGTGCAGGAGGGCTTGGAGGACGGGGCAAGGTTACCCTCCCTGGATGTGGAAATACTCAGAGGGGAGAACAGCAGCCTGAGAGAGGAACAGCAGAGACTTAAAAAGGTCAGTCTTTTCATCTGGTTCCTTCCTTACATTGACATTTTCACCCGGTACATTACATTGTGAAATGTTTCTCTGCTTTTTGTGGTTGTCGTCTCGTGCTGGTTCTAAAACGTTCCCATTCTTCTCTTCTTGTCCAGGTCCTAGAGAAGCAGCTGAGGGTGATGGAGAAACTGGGCGCCCAGATCGTAGTACGTGATACGAATTCAATCAGTTCACACCTCGGATGATGCAGTGGGGCAAAACAGTATTTAGTCAGCCACCAATTGTGCAAGTTCTCCCACTTAAAAATGAGGCCTGTAATTTTCATAATAGGTACACTTCAACTATGACAGACAAAATTGGGGGGGAAAATCCAGAAAATCACATTGTAGGATTTAAAAAAAAATGAATTTATTTGCAAATTATGGTGGAAAATAAGTATTTGGTCACCTACAAACAAGCAAGATTTCTGGCTCTCACAGACTTGTAACTTCTTCTTTAAGAGGCTCCTCTGTCCTCCACTCATTACCTGTATTAATGGCACCTGTTTGAACTTGTTATCAGTATAAAAGACACCTGTCCACAACCTCAAACAGTCACACTCCAAACTCCACTGTGGCCAAGACCAAAGAGCTGTCAAAGGACACCAGAAACAAAATTGTAGACCTGCACCAGGCTGGGAAGACAAAATCTGCAATAGGTAAGCAGCTTGGTTTGAAGAAATCAACTGTGGGAGCAAATATTAGGAAATGGAAGACATACAGGACCACTGATAATCTCCCTCGATCTGGGGCTCCACGCAAGATCTCACCCCGTGGGGTCAAAATGATCACAAGAACGGTGAGCAAAATTCCCAGAACCACACGGGGGGACCTAGTGAATGAACTGCAGAGAGCTGGGACCAAATACGCCGCCAGGGACTCAAATCCTGCAGTGCCAGACGTGTCCCCCTGCTTAAGCCAGTACATGTCCAGGCCCGTCTGAAGTTTGCTAGAGAGCATTTGGCTGATCCAGAAGAAGATTGGGAGAATGTCATATGGTCAGATGAAACCAAAATATAAATATTTGCTAAAACTCAACTCGTCGTGTTTGGAGGACAAAGAATGCTGAGTTGCATCCAAAGAACACCATACCTACTGTGAAGCATGGGGGTGGAAACATCATGCTTTGGGGCTGTTTTTCTGCAAAGGGACCAGGACGTCTGATCCGTGTAAAGGAAAGAATGAATGGGGCCATGTATCGTGAGATTTTGAGTGAAAACCTCCTTCTATCAGCAAGGGCATTAAAGATGAAACGTGGCTGGGTCTTTCAGCATGACAATGATCCCAAACACACCGCCCGGGCAACGAAGGAGTGGCTTCGTAAGAAGCATTTCAAGGCCCTGGAGTGGCCTAGCCAGTCTCCAGATCTCAACCCCATAGAAAATAGACCTCTGTCATTGCCAACAAAGGGTATATAACAAAGTATTGAGAAACTTTAGTTATTGACCAAATACTTATTTTTCCACCATAATTTGCAAATAAATTCATTAAAAATCCTACAGTGTGCTTTTCTGGATTTTTTTCCCTCATTTTGTCTGTCATAGTTGAAGTGTACCTATGATGAAAATTACTGGCCTCATCATTTTAAGTGGGAGAACTTGCACAATTGGTGGCTGACTAAATACTTTTTTGCCCCACTATCTCTATGGGGCGGCAGGGTAGCCTAGTGGTTAGAGCGTTGGACTAGTAACCGGAAGGTTGCAAGTTCAAACCCCCGAGCTGACAAGGTACAAATCTGTCGTTCTGCCCCTGAACAGGCAGTTAACCCACTGTTCCTAGGCCGTCATTGTAAATAAGAATTTGTTCTTAACTGAATTGCCTGGTTAAATAAAGGTAAAATAAAAATATATATAAAACAAATATGAGTAACCAAATGGACTTAGTAGCCATGCCTAACCCATGTCCAACCTCTGACCTGTCTGTAGACCCTGGAGGAGCAGGTGTCTCAGGAGGAGAGCAGCTCCCATGCTATGAGAGAGGAGGTTTGTTCTAAAGAGCAGGGGCTGCTCCAGCTCCGCACAGCCATGAAGGAGGTGAGACGGCTACTGGAAATAATGCTCTGCTCCATGTTCTGATGGGGAATCCTCTTGAGAGCCGCAGAGTTCATGTTCTGTCCTAATGCATAAAATGATGAACTGGACAGTAGGTTCAATTTCAATAGTTATTCATTAACCATGACATTTTGGGGTGCTGGAACTGTCCATTGTATTTTACATGGAGTATCTATGACGATTCTCCAGCACCCAACAATTTTAGGTGTAGAAACACTGAGTTGAATATGTTGCCTATTTCTGTCATTCTTAACAGTGTTTTCTCTGCCTATTCCCAGCTGTCGGCCCAGAACCAGGAACTAATGGAGCAGAACCTGACCCTCCATGAGCGTCTGGAGGACTCGGAGAGGGTGAACCTGGACAGGACGTCGTCCTCGCTGCGGCCGGCCGGGGCCCGCCTCACCCAGCGTCTCCACGGGGAGATGGCCTCGTGCCTCTGCGACCTGCGCTCCCTCTGCAACGTCCTGACCCAGCGTTCACAGGGCCGAGACCCCAACCTCTCGCTGCTGCTTGGCATTACATGTGAGTGAAGGTCACTGCAGGGTTTAGTAGCATTAAAAGGCTGCCGCTATTTTTCACTTAATCCTGAAACGCTGATCAGTTGTAGCTTGAATGTTGTCGCCACAGAATACTTCCAGCGTTGTAATGCGTTGTCGCCCTACGTCATACTTCCAGGTCTGTCACTTATCTTTTGAATGGGCTTGATGATTGTATCATCAATTTCCTGAAAGTGTTTGGTGGTTTAAGGTGTGTGTGTGTTTTTTTTTTGGGGGGGGGGGGTTGATGAATTTACTTCAGCCAGATGACTTATGTTCTTGTGCTGAAAACCATATGCTCTACATTTTTGCCCGTTGAAGACCATTCAAAAAGCCTAAAGTTAAAAAACGACACGGCTCCAAAAAAATAATAACTTTCATAGTGTGTAGTAACTGTTTCTTCTTCACCCCAGCTCCCCCGCCCATGGCAGAGCAGGTGGAGGATTGGCTGAGTCCTGAGGTCCTCCAGAGGAAGTTGACAGAAGCCCAGCAGCTGCGTCGTGATGTGGAAGAGCTCCGCACCACCGTCTCAGACCGCTACGCCCAGGACATGGGAGAGAACTGCATTACCCAGTAGCCCCAGCTGCTAGCCTGTCTCTAAAACAGACTGAACCATCAGGCTAATTGGTTAAGGCTTCCATGTTGGCCTTGCTTCTTCCATACTCCATTGAGTATGAAATGGAATCTCATGTTGGCCCATTGGGGACAGAATCCTTGATCAGGTCATGCATTTCAGTCAAAGGGCTTATGGTGAAAGAGCTGTTCTCAAACCAGTGTGTTTTTTTTTGTTTTTATCAATGTTTTACTGATACATTTGTTTCTTTGTGTTGTCAGAGGCCCTCCCATCTTTTTATGACACACATGGATGGGGTTGTTGTCTTTTTCAATAAATAACACTATTTTATTATTTAAATCTTCCCTCTGGGGAAATAATGTTGGATGTGGTTGACAATCAACTGAAAATATTTAAATCTGTTTTTGAGTGATTCAACAGGAAATGTTACTAACCCACATTTTTATTTTTTATTTAATGGCGTATTTGTAGCATCTGACTCTGGCATGTGGGTGGCTTTTAACAGTGGTAGGGCTAATACTGAAAATACATTGTCAGCCTTATAACAGAGATACTGTTCAGATACCTCTGTCCCGTCTGTAAATTATGATTTTATTTTAATGTTAGCAGATGTTTCTCTCAGGTAGTGGGCTTGCTTTGATGTTCAATCGTGCCTGTGTGTGCTTTTGCTGCCATCACCATGCAAGCCAATATACTCCCAGGCAAATTTTCTAGTGGCTTTCTTTCTCTCAACTTTACTTATTTTTGGTGTTTCAACTCAATACATTCCTTAAACATTGCTTCATGGGTTGTCCTCGAAGAAGATATGTCAAAGCTAGTTATGGGGGATAATGGTCTGGGACGATGTGGACTGAAGCCATTTTTACACACTCAACAGTATTTGTGGGACTGGTTATGGGTCTGTTTGCTCTTGCAGAGCAACATACTGTAATCTAACAGGTGAGTCCCTGTGCCTACTTTGTCCTGATACACTGTTCACTTTGGTGCCCTCATCTGTACTAGCAGAATGCTATCTAATAGCAAGAAATGTTTGGTTTCAAATGAATAACATAACTAATGGTTGTCAGAATTTTGTCATCAAAAAAATGTGACATGACTGACCACTAACTTTATTCTAGTTTGTTTCAGTGGTCGAAGAGCAAAAAGAGTTCATTTATTGCTGGAATGTCACGTCAAATGCTTTCCTTCAGTTGACGAACATCATGACACTAACTTGGGACAGACTTGTCTAGATGAGACTGAGTTCTCATTTGAGCTTGAACAAAGTTAGACAACTTGCCTTATGTCATATTTTTATATTGAATTTATCCTTAATTGTATTTACACTGAAATAAAGTTTGTTTTCAATAAGTTGGATTGGCGATCTCCACATGGTGAATTGTAATTTACTTGTTTTCAGCGATTATAACGTAGCTGCAGTGGGTAAATTTTCCACAGCAACTAAGATCATTGGTGCTCCAGGCTAAACGTCTGCTGTTTTGATCCCTTGGCTACGACAAAAGAGTGTGAAGAGAGCCCATGCCCATATGCAGATACTGTGTGTGTGACTGTGAGAGCAAAGTCTTGCATCTTGCTCATTGCAATATCTGCGGTGCTGCTCGTGCACCGTTATTTTGTTATCTCTACCTTGTAAGCAGTCATGGTTCGAGGTGAATTATCAGCATCAATAATTATTGCAAGTATTCCTATGGAAATTAGGATTTTTCCCATGTCATGATGATCCTGAAAAGGACAGTTCTGTATGTACGTGTTGGCACCCCCTAGTGTGGCATCCCTATGAGATCTGAATATACATGCTTATGAAAGTCAATACAGTATTTTATAACCACGAGGAGAGCAACAGGGCGATTGTTGTTCTGTCATTGAGGTGGGCCTGGCCTAGTCCTGAGCAGCATTGGGAGTGTGCCCACAGGAGAGGAGTGTCAGTCCTCACTACCAGCGCTGTGGGAACGCATTGATGATGTCATATGCTGGGGTATCTGTCCATCTGAAGTTATGAGGAGGGGGAGAGTTGATAGTGATGGCACAGGACTGGGCTTTCATAACATGTCAAACAGACGGATGTGACTTAGTTCTGGTATGCAGATTGTCACTGATCATTTGGACAAATTGCGATTTCCCCAGTTAGTAGAGTGGATCTTCACTAGCCTCGTTGGTACATTTTCTAGCACGTCACCCCGAGAATATATTCTTTTCAATGTAGTAGGTGGATCAGCTTTAATATTGCAAATAGAAGCCACAATCAATGTAATTGTCTACATTTACTTTGGGGAAAAAAATATAATACATATTACCAGCCAAAAGTTTGGACACTTACTCATTCAAGAGTTTCTTTATTTTGATTTTTTACATTGCAGAATAATAGTGAAGACCAACTATGGAATCGCATAACGCAAAAGTGTTAAACAAATCAAAATATATTTTATATTCTTCAAAGTACCCTTTGTGTTGATGACAGCATTGCACACACTTGGCATCTCTCAACCAACTTCACCTGGAATAATTCCAACAGTATTGAAGGAGTAAGCACAAATGCTGAGCACTTGTTGTTCTGCTTTTCCTTCTCTCTGCGGACTAACTCATCCCAAACCATCTCAATTGGGTTGAGGTCGGGTGATTGTGGAGGCCAGGTCATGTGATGCAGCTCTCTTGGTCAAAAATCCCTTACACGGCCTTGAGGTGTGTTGGGTCATTGTCCTGTTGAAAAACAAATGATAGTCCCACTAAGCGCGAATGAGAATGGATGGCAGAATGCTGTGGTAGCTATGCTGGTTGTGTGCCTTGAATTCTAAATAAATCACTGACAATGTCACCAGCAAAGCATCCCCACACCACCACCTCCATGCTTCATGGTGGTAACCACACATGCAGAGATTATCCGTTCAACTACTCTGTCTCACAAAGACATGGCGGTTGAACCAAAAATCTCAATTGGACTCATGAGACCAAAGGACAGATGTCCACTGGTGTAATGTCCATTGCTTGTGTTTCTTGGCCCAAGCAAATCCCTTATTATTGGTGTCCTTTTTGTAGTGGTTTCTTTGCAGCAATTTGACCATGAAGGTCTGATCATCTGAATAGTTGATGAGATGTGTCTCTTACTTGAACTCTGAAGCATTTATTTGGGCTGCAATTTCTGAGGCTGGTAACTCTAATGAACTTAATCTCTGCAGCAGAGGTAACGCTGGGACTTCGTTTCATGTGGCGGCCCTCATGAGAGCCAGTTTCATCATAGCGCTTGATGGTTTTTGCGACTGCACTTGAAGAAATGTTCAAAGTTCTTTAATTTTCATATTGACTGACCTTCATGTCTTAAAGTAATGATGCAATGTCATTTCTCTTTGCTCATTTGAGCTGTTTCCATAATATGGGCTTGGTTATCTTGGCTATCTTCAGTATGCCCCTTACCTTGTCACAACACAACTGATTGGCTCAATGCATTAAGAAAGAAATTCCACAAATGAACTTTTAACAAGGCACACCTGTTAATTGAAATGCATTCCAGGTGACTGCCTCATGAAGCTGGTTTAGAGAATGCCAAGAGTGTGCAAAGATGTCACCAAGGGAAAGTGTGGCTACTTTGAAGAACCTACAATATATTTTAATTTGTTTAACACTTTTTGGTTACTACATGATTCCATATGTGTCATTTCATAGTTTTGTTGTCTTCAGTATTATTCTATAATGTAGTAAATAGTACAAATATAGAAAAACCCTTGTTAACATTTGACTGGTACTGTATATGTTATCCTTAAAAAAAAATATATATATATATATATATAATAAATATATATATATATACATGCAGTTGAAGTTGGAAGTTTACATACACTTAAGTTGGAGTAATTTAAAACTCGCTTTTCAACATTTCTTGTTAACAAACTGTAGTTTTGGCAAGTCGGTTAGTACATCTACTTTGTGCATGGCACAAGTAATTTTACCAACAATTGTTTACAGATAGATTATTTCACTCATAATTCACTGTATCACAATTCAAGTGGGTCATACATTTACATACACTAAGTTGACTGTGCCTTTAAAAAGCTTGGAAAATTTCAGTAAAGGATGTCATGGCTTTAGAAGCTTCTGAGCTTCTAATTGACATAATTTGAGTCAATTGGAGGTGTACCTGTGGTTGTATTTCAAGGCCTACCTTCAAACTCAGTGCCTCTTTGCTTGACATCATGGGAAAATCAAAATAAATCAGCCCAGACCTCAGAAAACAAATTGTAGACAAGTCTGGTTCATCCTTGGGAGCAATTTCCAAATGCCTGAAGGTACCACATTCATCTCTACAAACAATAGTACGCGAGTATGAACACCATGGGGCTACGCAGCCGTCCTACCGCTCAGGAAGGAGACGCGTTCTGTCTCCTAGAGATGAACGTACTTTGGTGTGAAAAGTGCAAATCAATCCCAGAACAAAAGCAAAGGACCTTGTGAAGATGCTGGAAGAAACAGGTACAATTATATCTATATCCACAGTAAAAACGAGTCCTATATCAACATAACCTGAAAGGCCACTCAGCAAGGAAGAAGCCACTGCTCCAAAACCGCCATAAAAAAGCCAGACTACGATTTGCAACTGCACATATCGTACCTTTAGGAGAAATGTCCTCTGGTCTGATGAAACAAAAATAGAATTGTTTGGCCATAATGACAATTGTTATGTTTGGAGGAAAAGGGGAGAGGCTTGCAAGCCGAAGAACACCATCCCAACCGTGAAGCACAGGCGTGGCAGCAACATGTCGTGGGGGTGCTTTGCTGCAGGAGGGACTGGTGCACTTCACAAAATAGATGGCATTATGAGGGAGGAAGATTATGTGGATATATTGACGAAAATCTCAAGACATCAGTCAGGAAGTTAAAGCTCGGTCGCAAATAGGTCTTCCAAATGGACAATGACCCCAAGCATACTTTGTTGGAGGAAATTATGGTTGAAATGACTAATTATGTATACATTCCAATCAGAACTGACAGAACTAGTCCAAATGCTATAATGTACTGTACATATATGAATTTTCTCTCTTGCTCCCATTCCCAATTGTATATAATGTAGTCAGGAGATTAGTAACAATGAAGGTCTGTTCCTTAGTTCATTCATTTGTACAATCTCCAGGTGGCAGGAACGGACTATCTCCAGACTGTCTAGAATGTTGATTTATACTGACTGACCTTGACTTCAGGCGTGGAGCGAAAGCTCGAGAAACTATAGGGCCTCTAAGAGATAGAACATTTAGAAAACGCTGACGTCATTTTCAGTTTATAACTTGTGGAAAAATGTGTATGTGGCAGTACTCTCTTGTAATAAACGCTGTTACCTGACTTTTAAGACTGGTCTCGATCTATTTCATGCATAATTAATTAATTTACAACTCATTAATGAAATAGAGAGAGTGCGAATTTGATTTTGGCTATAAAACATATAGGAATTTAGAATTCCTCTAACATACTTCCAAAGTTGTGGCAAAATGGCTTAAAGACAACAAAGTCAAGGTATTGGAGTGGCCATCACAAAGCACTGACCTTAATCCTATAGAAAATTTGTGGGCAGAACTGAAAAAGCTTGTGCGAGCAAGGAGGCCTACAAACCTGACTCAGTTACACCAGCTCTGTCAGGAGGAATGGGCCAAAATTCACCCAACTTATTGTGGGAAGCTTGTGGAAGGCTACCTGAACCGTTTGACCCAAGTTAAACAATATAAAGGCCATGCTACCAAACACTAATTGAGTATATGTAAACTTCTGACCCACTTGGAATGTGATGAAATAAATAAAAGCTGAAAAAAATCATTCTCTACTATTATTCTGACATTTCGCATTCTTAACTGACCTAACTGACCTAAAACAGGGGATTTTTACTAGGATTAAATGTCAGGAATTGTGAAAACTGAATTTAAAACTATTTAGATGAGGTGTACGTAAACTTCCGACTTCAACTGTAGGTGTGTCCAAACTTTTGACTGGTACTGTATATTTTCAACTGTGCTGTTATGTTTCACAAAAATTCTGAACCTATATACATTTTACGGACACAGTATATTTTACATTAGTTTTCTTGTTTTTTTGGTGTTATTTTTAGTCCCACCATTCAGCTACCCTCAACCCCTCCCAATATAAATATTTGAACACCATCTAGTTTTGATTTCTATTTGCCATATATTTTTCAACTGTGCTGTGACGTTTCAAAAAAGTTCAGAACCTTTCTATTCTCATAGTTTCTACAGATTGTAAATCAAAGAGAAACATTTTTGCTAAGAGTATTATTTTATACAATGATCGATTGTCAATGACTTTTCAGATCACCCAGTAGTGCTATTTGCAGAGTTCACACCAGGTACAGTCGTGTGAACATTTCGGGCACCCCTCTGAGGCTGCATAATAATTTACTCTGTCGTCACAGAAAATGATCACCGTGGCATGCCATTCATTTTCTAATAAAAGCTGAGTACTGGGGTATTGTCCAGACAAAGATTTTTAGTGTAGCAATATTAAGTTGTATGAAATTAAATCAGATGTGAAAAATAGGCTTTGCAAAAATGTGGGCACCCTTGTCATTCTGTTGATTTGAATACCTGTAACTACTTAGCACTGATTAATTGGAATACACAATTGGTTTGGTGAGCTCATTAAGCCTTAAACTTCATAGACTAGTGCATCCAATCATGAGAAAGGGTATTTAAGGTGGCCAATTGCAAGTTGTTCTCTTTTACTCTCCTCTGAAAAGTGGCAACATGGGGGCCTCAAAACAACTCTCAAATGACCTGAAAACAAAGATTGTTTAACATTATGAATTAGAGGAAGGCTACAAAAAGCTATCGCAGAGATTTATTTATTTTATTTTATTTTTTTATTTCACCTTTATTTAACCAGGTAGGCTAGTTGAGAACAAGTTCTCATTTGCAACTGCGACCTGGCCAAGATCAAGCATAGCAGTGCGAACAGACAACACAGAGTTACACATGGAGTAAACAATTGTCAGTGTCCACTGTGAGGAACATGGTGAGGAAATGGAAGACCACAGGCACAGTTCTTGTTAAGGCCAGAAGTGGCAGGCCAAGTAAAATCTCAGAGAGGTGAAGGATGGTGAGAACGGTCAAAAACAGCCCACAGACCACCTCCAAAGACCTACAACATCATCTTGCTGCCGATGGTGTCACTGCATCGTTCAACAATTCAGCACACTTTGCAGAAGGAGAAGCTGTATAGGAGAGTGATGCGGAAGAAGCATTTTCTGCACACACGCCACAAACAGGTATGCAAACGCACATTTGGACAAGCCAGCTTCATTTTGGAATAAGGTGCTGTGGACTGATGAAACAAAGATTGAATTATTTGGTCATAAGGAACGTTAATGCAAAAGACCACAGCGTTCCAAGAAAAACACTTGCTACCCACAGTAAAATATGGTGGGGGTTCCATCATGCTGTGGGGTTGTGTGGCCAGTGCCGGTACTGGGAATCTTGTTAAAGTTGAGGGTTGCATGGATTCCACTCAATATCAGCAGATTCTTGGGAATAATGTTGAAGAATCAGTCACGAAGTTGAAGTTACACCAGGGCTGGATATTTCAACAAGACAACGACCCAAAACACTTCTCAAAATCTACCCAGGCATTTATGCAGAGGAACAAGTACAATGTTCTGGAATGGCCATCCCAGTCCCCAGACCTGAATATCATTGAGAATCTGTGGGATGATTTGAAGCGGGCTGTCCATGCTCGGCAACCATCAAACCTAACTGAACTGGAGATGTTTGGAAGGAGGAATGGTCCAAAATACCTTCATCCAGAATCCAGACACTCATTAGAGGCTATGGGAAGTGTCTAGAGGCTGTTATTTTAGCAAAAGGAGGCTCTACTAAATATTGATGTGATTTTTCTATTGGGGTGCCCACATTTATGCACCTGTCTAATTTTGTTTTGATGCATATTGCACATTTTCTCTTAATCCAATAAACCCAATTTCACTACTGAAATATTACTGTGTCCATCAGTTATTTGATAGATCAAAATGAAATTGCTGATCCAAACACCCAATTATTTATAAATGGAAATTGTCAGGGGTGCCCAAACTTTTTCATACGACTGTAAATTCCTGAACCTGTGACCAAAAACAAGCTACATATGGACAGTACCAAAACAAATGATGTAATGATTATGTCTCTTCGCAGCAAAATCTGACGAGCTGGGATGGTTGATACAACCATCATATACAGTGGCTTCGGACCCCTAGACCTTTATCCACATTGTATTACGTTACAGCCTTATTCTAAAATTGATTCAATTGTTTTTTTTCCCCTCATCAAACACAATACCCCATAATGACAAAGCAAAAACTGGTTTCGAAATGTTTGCTAATTTATGAAAAAGAAACATGTCACATTTACATAAGTATTCAGACCCTTTACTCAGTACTTTGTTGAAGCAGCTTTGGCAGCAATTACATTCTTGAGTCTTCTTGGGTATGACCTGTATTTGGGGAGTTTCTCCTATTCTTCTCTGCAGATCCTCTCAAACTCTGTCAGTCTGGATGGGGAGCCTTGCTGCACAGCTATTTTCAGGTCTCTCCAGGGATGTTCGATCAGGTTTAAATCCGGGCTCTGGCTGGGCACTCAAGGACATTCAGAGATTTGTCCCGAAGCCACTCCTGCATTGTCTTGGTTGTGTTCTTAGTGTCGTTTTCCTGTTGGAAGGTGAACTTTCGCCCCAGTCTGAGGTCCTGAGCTCTCTGGAGCAGGTTTTCATCAAGGATCTCTCTGTAGTTTGCATTGTTCGTCTTTCCCTCGATCCTGACTAGTCTCCCAGTCCCCGCCACTGAAAAACACCCCCACAGAATGATGCTGCCATCAGCATGCTTGGATGGTGCCAGGTTTCATCCAGACGTGATGCTTGGCATTCATGCCAAAGAGTTGAATCTTGGTTTCATCAGACCAAAGGATCTTGTTTCTCATGTAGTCTTTAGGTGCCTTTTGGCAAACTCCAAGCGGGCTGTCATGTGCATTCTACTGAGGAGTGGCTTCTGCCTGGCCACTCTACCATAAATGCCTGATAGATGGAATGCTGCAGAGATGGTTGTCCTTATGGAAGATTCTCCCAACTCCACAGAGGATATCTAGAGCTCCTTCAGTGACCATCGGGTTCTTGGTCACCTACCTGACCAAGACCCTTCTCCCACAATTGCTCAGTTTGGCCAAGTGGCCAGATCTAGGAAGAGTCTTGGTGGTTCCAAACTTCTTCCATTTAAGAATGGAGGCCACTGTGTTCTTGGGGACCTTCAATGCTGCAGAAATGTTTTGGCGCCCTTCCCCAGATCTGTGCATCGACACAATCCTTTCTCTGAGCTCTACGGACAATTCCTTCCACCTCATGGCTTGGTTTTTGCTCTGACATGCACTGTCAACTGTGGGACCTTATATAGACAGGTGTGTGCCTTTCCAAATCATGTCCAATCAAGTTGTAGTAACATCTCAACGGCGATCAATTAAAACAGGATGAACCTCAGCTCAACTTTGAGTCTTATTTTGCAAAGGGTCTGAATACTTATATTTTTAATACATTTGCAAAACTTTAGAAAAAACTATTTTTACTTTGTCATTATGGGGTATTGTGTGTACATTTTTTATTTATTATTCCATTTTAGAATAAGGCTGTAATGTAACAAAATGTGGAAAAGTCGAGGGGTCTGAATACTTTCAGAAGGCATGTATATAACATTATATTGGTTGCAATAATTTTGTATAATTTAAATTGAAAAACTATTACGTTTTGAATCTGGTGTCGTTTTGTGTATCAGTTCATAAACCATGTGCCTGGTACATTGAAAATCTCTTTGCAACTATTTTGCAATCTGTATGGCACAGCTGTCAATTTTTTGGTCCTTAAATGAAACTGGTATACTTTTTATATATCACAATTTTCTTGAACCTATTTTGGTTGTTAATGCAGGGTCGACAGACAAGTTCCTTACCTTCTCCCCCTTCCATTTGCCTCTTCCATTTTTGCGGTATGCAAGATTTTAGTTCTGGGTGTCCGAGATTAACATGACCCAAAAGTCACTGTGACTAAGATGAAGTACTGTAAACCCGATGGACTTCCTGGGCAAAATACTGGGTACAGCATTTTGTGGTAATGGCTCCCAACCCACCTGTGCTTGTCCAGATACTGGTGCAGGTGACCTATGGTCTCTGAGAAGTGCATCTTCATGATGTAAGTGTGCTCGCCATCCTCTGACTTTACCCTCAGTGTGGTGACATCACGGGCCGAGTTTGGGGGGGGGATCAGTCTCATGCAACTCCAACCTAAGTTAGAGTAGGAGACAACAGGTTCATAACCCACATTAGCAAATGTGTGTCCCTCTTCCAGGGTCTCCTCTGTCACACGGTCCCACAAGGCCCCCTAGTGGTGGAAGTGAAAGTATTGTGCATAATTCTAGACACCTGCATACCTCTCTTTCAAGGCCTGTAGCACTGGTGTGTCTATGAGGGTCACCGCATGGCTGTTTGGAGCATCAGAAGAGCCCTAAACACAAGACACAGGCATGTACTAACGTATAGTATACTCACATTCATCATCTACAGGTATCAGCAGAAACATGCAACAGATCTCAGTCTCACCTGTAGACTGGCTTTCACTGAGTCCCTGATGATGTCAATCACTCTACCAGCCTTCACCAACACTTTGGGCAGCCTGTTCTGCAATTGGTCCATTGTCAGTGTTCTGCCTGTAGCTAATTCAGTGTTCAAGTCAGAGCAAAATAGTCTTGGGGTGAATCTCAAGTGACATGCATATAGTTGAACCAACTTCAAGTATGACATTCAATTATTTCACTGATTCCTTGCGTCTCCTCCCCTCGCCTCCTCAAAGAAGATCCAAGGTTTCTTCCCATCTCATGCATCTTCAGGAGACGACAAGGAGAGAGGAGTCGAGGAATCCAAAAAACACAATTGAGATTCCACCCCTGCAGTTGGTTCAACTAGAGTGTAAAGTGTAGCACATGTTTTCAGGAACAAATTGAAGCGATACAGAGGGGACCAACCGGGTATCTGGGAGACGGCATAGTACGCGTGTTCTAGTCTGTCTGTTGATTTCTCCCCCTCTGTGCATCCAACAACAGCCTGCCCCATCCCAGGGAACTCCGCCCACGGTCGCCTCTCTTGGAACTCCTCCTCTCACCTGTCATGAACCTGTGTACACCAAAAGACGACGTGCCACTACTCACCACATAACAAACAGGAAATACATTGTCCATGTAGTCCGTTTTCCTACCGTAAGCACATTTCAAATCCACGCACACACACACACACACCCGAAACGGCACCCCATCTGCAAACCTGTCCTGTAGGTCAGAAGGGAAGTATCCGTGCATCACGTCTTGCATGCACTGCTGTAAAGTCATGTGCGGCAGGGTGTCAGACACATTGGACTGAGATACAAACGGAGCTTCCTGTACTTAGTTATTCTGTCCTCTACAATCTGAGAGAGAGTCAATATATGGAAACATTTAAATCAAAGAATCTTCAGTGAAAATGTATCTAAAGCCATGCCTGGTTCAAATATCTTGTCTGCTTCCGTGCCTGGTCTAGGTATGTTGTACTCTCTCGTAATAGCCTTAACAGTAGCTGATTTGGTTCTGGGTGCTGAGACTATGTACTGACTAGCCAGTTAGAGTGTAAAGAGCATTCCCTATACAGTCTCTGTCTGTACCTGTGTGCTGGCTTCCTGGTAAGAACGGAAGGGCCCATTGAACATGAGGATGCCATTGCTGTAGAGCCTTAGTGGAAGGAGGTGCTGCTGGGCCAGCTGTGCCCCTCTGGACGTGACCCTGACGAAGGACTCTCCCTCCCCAGCCAGTATGTTCTCCTGCTGGATGTTCTGGAGCACCAGGTCAAAGTTCATCTGGACGTTTCTCCTGGCCACAGAGGTCTCTGCAAAACACAGGCCACCATAATAAGTGAATGTATACTTGAAGACGTTCTGTTTGAAAACCATCCAGGCATCACACGAGCACAGCTCTGTGAAACTTTACTGCTGCATTGAAAGAACATCAAAGTCGTGACAGAAACCACTCTTCGGGGGTTGTTTGGCAACTGCTTCGTACGGTTGGAAATGACAGTTTGAAGATGTGATTTGATTAGGTTTCACTTCACGTGTATATTGAAAGTCAGGCCTAAGTTGAGGATTAGTGGGTTACTGAGTACTGGGGGCTGCCTGTTAAGGAGGGTGTACTGTTGCAGCGTGTTAAGATAGAAATGTATCATGTAGAAAGAATATGATTGTCAGAATAGGGAAATCTTAGCAGCTCTATTAACTGCTTTTCAGTCACTGCAGGCTTCCCTTTATGGTCTCAAAGTGGTCTTGAATGTACAAAAAACTCAATTCATGACCTTTACCAGAGCTAGAACTCTGCCAGAGAATGTTAGCGTTGTCACATCTGGTGGCTTATCCATTGAAAAAGTGTAATCCTACAAATACCTAGGTATTTGGTTGGATGACAAGTTGTCCTTTAAAGATCATGTGGATAATCTTGTGGCAAAGTTTACTTTGAAATGGGGTTTTTATTTTTGTAATAAGGCTTGCTTCCCGCTTATGGCTAGAAAGAAGCTTGTTCAGGCCACTTTTCTCTCTGTAATTGATTATGGTGACTTGTTGTATATGCACACAGCCTCCTCTGTCTTACAGAGACTGGACTCTGTTTATCATGCATCCTTGCGCTTTATTACAAATGCCAAGTCACTCACTCATTGCACATTGTACCAAATGGTAGGTTGAACCTCACTTTATATGCGCAGAAAGATACATGTGTACTGTATGTGTTCATCTACAAAGCCCTTTTGGGTGAACTCCCTCTTTACCTCTGTAGTCTGGTCTCCTTCTCCACCAGCAGTTACCATACCCGGTCTGCTAGGTGGTTGCTACTTAAAGTCCCCAGGACACTCACAGTATTAGGCAAGACTACCTTCTCTTCTTGTGCACCAGACGGATGGATTAATCTACAATCCATGCTTCATCTAGATATGTTAGTGCCACTGAATGAATTTCAAATATTGACGGGAGACTCTGTTACGGAGGAGTGTAAATGCTTTTTTTTTGGTTGCCTGGATCATGTTGTACTGTATTGTTGTAAGTTTTAATTCTGTAATGTATTGATTGTTGCTGCCTTCTTGGCCAGGTCTCCCTTGAAAAAGAGACTCTGGGTCTCAATGGGCTTTTCCTGGTTCAATTTCTATCTGCACCATAAGGTTCAGCACTTAATACCGCCCTGGTTTCTTTACCTGGCTGCCACACCCCTCCCTCAGAGCTCTGGGTCTGCTCAGCTTCCTTTACTTCCTGTTGTGTTGAGCTCCTCTCCGCACCCCACCCAGATCAAATCAAATCAAATCAAATGTATTTATATAGCCCTTCGTACATCAGCTGATATCTCAAAGTGCTGTACAGAAACCCAGCCTAAAACCCCAAACAGCAAGCAATGCAGGTGTAGAAGCACGGTGGCTAGGAAAAACTCCCTTGAAAGGCCAAAACCTAGGAAGAAACCTAGAGAGGAACCAGGCTATGTGGGGTGGCCAGTCCTCTTCTGGCTGTGCCGGGTGGAGATTATAACAGAACATGGCCAAGATGTTCAAATGTTCATAAATGATCAGCATGTTCGAATAATAAGAAGGCAGAACAGTTGAAACTGGAGCAGCAGCACGGCCAGGTGGACTGGGGACAGCAAGGAGTCATCATGTCAGGTAATCCTGGGGCATGGTCCTAGGGCTCAGGTCCTCCGAGAGAGAGAGAAAAAAAAGAGAATTAGAGAGAGCATATGTGGGGTGGCCAGTCCTCTTCTGGCTGTGCCGGGTGGAGATTAAAACAGAACATGGCCAAGATGTTCAAATGTTCATAAATGATCAGCATGTTCAAATAATAAGAAGGCAGAACAGTTGAAACTGGAGCAGCAGCACGGCCAGGTGGACTGGGGACAGCAAGGAGTCATCATGTCAGGTAATCCTGGGGCATGGTCCTAGGGCTCAGGTCCTCCGAGAGAGAGAAGGAGAGAATTAGAGAACGCACACTTAGATTCACATAGGACACCGAATAGGACAGGAGAAGTACTCCAGATATAACAAACTGACCCTAGCCCCCTGACACATAAACTACTGCAGCATAAATACTGGAGGCTGAGACAGGAGGCTGAGACAGATCATGCCGTAGTCATTCAGAAACCACTGGGTGGTTAAAAAACCCACTGTGAGTTAAAAAAAAAAAACTTTTCAGTGACATCGGTTAAAGAGGTGAACTAAACTATTTAGAACAGACTTAAAGATGAGTCAACCACCACAACTCAACATATAACTATGTTATACTGTATGTAGAAAACTTAAAGTCTAAATTGGACAAGCACACTTCCACGGCTTTCAATACAGTGAGGCCCATCCATGTCTGTGCAATGTACCAAACTGTTAGCTGAGGACCGGAAAAAAAACATTGCAACAAAAACATTGCTCTGTTGTATCACCATGGCGATGAGAACACTGTATCGGCCTACATTCTATAAATATACGAATACTAGACCTACGTGTGCTGTGACTGGAGCTCTGTGGTTCTAGAACTGTATGAGATATGCGTTTTGTTATGTTACAGCCTTAATCTAAAATAGATGAAATGGCTTTTTTTCTCCCCTCATCAATCTACACACAAAACTGCATAATTACAAAGCAAAAACAGGTTTTTAGAAATTGTAGAAAATGTATAAAAAAATATATCACATTTACATAAGTATTCAGACCCTTTACTCAGTACTTTATTGAAGCACCATTGGCAGCGATTACAGCCTCGAGTCTTCTTGGGTATGACGCTACAAGCTTGGCACACCTGTATTTGGGGAGTTTCTCCCATTCTTCTCCGCAGATCCTCTGAAGCTCTGTCAGGTTGGATGGGGAGCGTCACTGCACAGATGTTTTCAGGTCTCTCCAGAGACGTTCGATCGGGTTTAAGTCCGGGCTCTGGCTGGGCCACTCAAGGACATTCAGAGACTTGTCCCGAAGCCACTCCTGCATTGTCTTGGCTGTGTGCTTAGGGTTGTTGTCCTGTTGGAAGGTGAACACTCACCCCAGTCTGAGGTCCTGAGCGCTCTGGTGCAGGTTTTCATCAAGGATCTCTCTGCTCCATTAATCTTTCCCTCGATTCTGACTAGTCTCCCAGTCCCTGCCACTGAAAACATCCCCACAGTATGATGCTGCCACCACCATGCTTCACCGTAGGGATGGTGCCAGGTTTCCTCCATACGTGATGCTAGACTTTCAGGCCAAAGAGTTCAAGAGTGATTATCGGGTTCTTGGCACCTCCCTGACCAAGGCCCTTCTCCAACGTTTGGCCGGGCAGCCAGCTCTAGGAAGAGTCTTGGTGGTTCCAAACTTCTTCCATTTAAGAATGATGGAGGCCACTGTGTTCTTGGGGACCTCCAATGCTGCAGACATTTTTTGATACCCCTCCCCAGATCTGTGCCTCGACACAATCCTGTCTCGGAGCTCTACGGACAATTCCTTCAACCTCATGACTTAGGTTTTGCTCTGACATGCACTGTCAACTGTGGGAGCTTATATAGACAGGTGTGTGCCTTTCCAAATCATGTCCAATCAATTGAATTCACCACAGGTGGACTCCAATCAAGTTGTAGAAACATCTCAAGGATAATCAATGGAAACTGGATGCACCTGAGCTCAACTTCGAGTCTCATAGCAAATGGTCTGAATACTTACGTAAATAAAGTATTTTCTACAAACATTTCGAAAAACCTGTTTTTGCTTTGTCTTTATGGGGTATTGTGTGTAGATTGATGACAAAAAAACAACAATTTAATCAATTTTAGAATAAGGCTGTAACGTAACAAAATGTGGAAAAAGTCAAGGGGTCTGAATACTTTCTGAATGCGCTGTATACCGTATATTCTTTTGGCGAAACATTTAATGGGTAGTTGCAGTAGGTACTTACACTGCTACATGGCAAAAAAGTCATTAACTACTGAAAAGACTACGAAGATTTGATTTTCGGTAAACTGCCATCAAGCTACTGCAAAATGTAGGTACATGACTATTTCAATGACATAGTGGAACTACTCCCAAACACGGTCTGTTTTCAACTCGACAGCACAACTTTGGAAAATATGTTGCTGTTTGAGGAGGTCTCTTATTACCTCATCATACAAACTATAATAAATATCTTGTCATTCAAAATATGAGAAGTCTCTTATACAAACTATAGTATAAGGAGTCTCTTGTCAAGCAAACTATAAGGAACAAAGGTCAACTATGGAATACCGATGCACCATCCACACATTCACACATTTGGTAGATTTTGTGTAGAAAACATTTACCGGCACCATTTAGCTACTGCTCACACATACTGTAGCAGGAATATGTGTAGACTTAACACTTGTATGACAGGCATCCTGTATGTACAACTTCATCAGCAGTCTGTGGTTGAGATTTCCTTTAAAATGCATGCTTTTCATTGGGTGTTGCGGAGGATAACAGAGGTCGATGTGGTTGAGGTCGATTTCAGATCTAACCAAAACCCTCGTCTTGCTGGAGGTGTTCACAGAAGCTGGATGCAGAGTTGTTACAGGTTTTCCCATCGTTTTCCCATTAAGCGTGTGCTAAATGACTCAAATGTAATGTACAATGTCATTTCTATGTCTGAAGGTGTGTCGTACTTGGCTCCCCTTGTGGTCAACGTCCAGGGCTTGGGTCTTCACCTTGGTCTCCAGCAGGGTCAGCCTCTGTATCATGGAGGGCATTAGCTCAAAATCACTAAGGGGTGCACCTGGAGGGTTCAGTCAGAATTCACCAGATCAGGCAGCGTAATACCTGTATAACAAAGGCTACTGTACGACACTCGGCAGATGTTTTTTTTTAGGTACAGTGATGCATACATTGTTACTGATTCTGAGAACACTCTGATTCAATGTTACTGTACATTATCAGAAACTCAAGCTGGCTTTTTTTTTAAAACCCACATGTGACCATAGCGCTGTAGTAGGAAAACGAGACACTTTTTTTTTGTGCTGTCCATGCACACAACATACTAATCTAACAACCACGCATGAGATTTCCAGTGTTATCTCAATTGTATGTGCTCACTGCACTTATTTTGAACATGACGGATGTGACGTTGGTTGTGGTTGTGAATATTTCGGCACAGGGCAAGTTGCAAGGACATCAAAGAAACATACAAAAGGAGTTGCTTTTCCTTTGTTTGCCGGTAAGATTTCAGTTGCCGTGGTTATTTCGTTCTCACTTTTACTTTGTCACTATTATAAATTGCATGAGTTATGTTACGGGTCTCATTACCATCCCCCCTAGACTGTCGGGCCAAAAGGGATTTGTAACACCAGGTTTTTAAAGAACTATAATCAGTGGCAGCATAGGTTTCAAATCATTGGATATCTCATAGTTAGACTACAGCAGGATTCCCCAACTGAATTCGGCCCGTGGGTGATTTTATCTGGCCATCCAAGTTTTATGAGCAATAAATAATACTAAAATGTTTTTAAAATTTTTTGTTGTTGGTCATAAACGTCTAAAAACATCAGCAAATCAGCTCCAAGTGATTTTCATTTTGGAAATCTATTCCAAAGTATTCCCACGCACCATAGTGATCGTATACAAATGTAAGCACGGTTTGAAATGATTATGATTAGTAAAATAGTATATGTTCTTGTGGTCAATTGTAACGATCTGGTTGTAGTGGGTGCGAAGTCAGGCGCAGGAAGCAGAGAGTTCAGGGGAGTGCTATTTAATGCACTAACGGCGAACATAAGCCACCCCACGAAACACAGGGCGCACACAAACCAAATGCCCCAAACACGGTGACTTAAACAGTCCAGCAAAACCCCAAGAAATGGGAAACACGTAAACCTCATTTGTGCACAAGAGTCACACAAAACAATCCCGCACAAAGAGCAGGCGGGCCTCCTGGTAATTATAGCCCGACTAATCAGCCTAAACACAAAACAGGTGAAACCAATCAACAGAAAGGGGGGAAAGGATCAGCGGCAGCTAGTAGGCCGGTGACGACGACAGCTGTGCGCCACCAGAACAGGAAGGGGAGGGTAGTAGTCATGACAGTACCCCCCCCCCCCCCTCTAACAAGCGGCTCCAGCAGCTCGCCGACACTGGCTTCGAGGGCGTCCCGGGGGGCGAGGCGCAGGGCGCTCCGGGTGGAGGCGATGGACATCCCTCAACAGTGACGGGTCCACGAGGTACTGCAGGCCCCTCACCCGGCGTCTCGAGTCCAGAATGGCACGTATCGTGTACGCCGGGGACCCCTCAATGTCCAGAGGGGGTGGAGGGACCTCCGACACCTCACCTTCCTGCAGGGGACCAGGTGCCAGGGCCGGCTGGTAGCCCAACACACACTGAAATGGTGATAGGTTCGTAGAAGAGTGACGGAGTGACGGAGTGAGTTCTTGGCCAACTCCGCCCATGTGACGTACCTAGACCACTCCTCTGGCCGGTCCTAGCAATATGACTGCAGAAACCTACCCACCTCCTGGTTCACTCTCTCCACCTGCCCATTACTCTCGGGTGATAACCGGAGGTCAGGCTGACCGAGACCCCCAGACGCTCCATAAATGCCCTCCATACCCGGGACGTGAACTGGGAACCTCGATCAGAGACGAAGTCCTCCGGCACCCCGTAATGCCGGAAGACGTGGGTAAATAGCGCCTCCGCAGTCTGTAGGGCTGTAGGGAGACCGGGCAATGGGAGGAGACAGCAGGACATAGAAAACCGATCCACAACAACCAGGACCGTAGTGTTTCCCTGAGACGGGGGAAGATCGGTCAGGAAATCCACTGACAAGTGAGACCATGGCCTTTGTGGAACAGGGAGGGGCTGTAACTTCCCTCTAGGAAGGTGCCTAGGAGCCTTACTCTGGGTGCACACCGAACAGGAAGAGACATAGAACCTAACGTCCCTAGCCAAGGTGGGCCACCAATACTTCCCCCTGAGACCCCGCACTGTCCTCGCCACACCAGGATGACCTGAAGAGGGTAGGGTGTGAGCCCACCGAATCAGTTGATCACGGACACCAAGCGGCACGTACTTGCGACCAGTCGGACGCAGGTTCCACCCGTAACGCCCGCTCGATGTCCGAGTCCACCTCCCATACCACTGATGCCATCAGCCTTGAGGCTGGAAGGATGGAAGTAAGATCGGTGGGCCGATCCTCCATGTCATGGAGACGAGACAGTGCGTCGGCCTTCGTGTTCAAGCAGCCTGGTCTATAAGACAGGGTGAACCTGAATCGGGTGAAGAACATGGCCCACCTTGCCTGACACGGATTCAGTCTCCTAGCTGCCCGGATACACTCCAGATTCTGGTGGTTGGTCCAGATGAGAAAAGGGTGCCTAGCCCCCTCAAGCCAGTGTCTCCACACCCTCAGGGCCTTTACCACCTCTAACAACTCCCGGTCCCCCACATCATAGTTATGCTCCGCCGGACTGAGCTTCCTCGAAAAGAAAGCGCAGGGGCGGAGTTTCGGTGGTGTACCCGAGCGCTGTGGTAGCACGGCACCCACCCCAGCCTCGGACGTGTCCACCTCCACTATGAATGCTAAAGAGTGGTCCGGGTGCTCCAAAACACGGGGGCATCTGTGAACAGCGCCTTCAACCTATTGAAGGCTCTGTCAGCCTCTGCCGACCACCTCAAACGCACCAGTCCCCCCTTCAACAGTGAGGTAATGGGGACCGCTACCTGGCCAAAACCCCGGATAAACCTCCGGTAGTAATTGGCAAACCCTAAGAACCTCTGCACTTCCTTCACCGTGGTTGGAGTCGGCCAATTACGCACAGCCTTAACGCGGTCATACTCCATCACCACCCCCGAGGTGGAAACAAGATAACGGCTCGTTTGGAGAACACACACTTCTCAGCCTTGACGTATAGGTCATGCTCCAGCAGTCTACCAAGCACCTTGCGCACCAGAGACACATGCGCGGCGCGGGTGGCGGAATAGATCAGAATATCATTGATATAGACAAACACGCCCTGCCCGTGCAGGTCCCTGAGAATCTTGTCTACAAAGGATTGAAAGACGGCTGGAGAATTCTTTAACCCATACGGCATGACGAGGTACTCATAATGGCCCGATGTGGTACTAAACGCGATTTTCCACTCGTCTCTATCCCGGATACACACCAGATTATACATGCTCCTGAGGTCCAGTTTTGTGAAAAACTGTGCTACGTGAAATGATTCCACCGCTGTAGCGGGTAACTAAACCCTACCGTGATGGCATTTAGACCTCTATAATCAATGCACAGACGCAGACCTCCCTCCTTTTTCTTCACAAAAAATCAACTCGAGGATACGGGTGAAATGGAGGACCGAATGTACCCCTGTCCCAGAGATTTCATGACGTATGTCTCCATAGCCAACGTCTCCTCCTGTGACAATGGGTACACGTGACTCCTGGGAAACACAGAGTTTACCTGGAGATTTATCGCACAATCCCCCTGTCGATGAGGTGGTAATTTAGTCGCCCTCTTCTTACAGAAAGCGATAGCCAAATCGGCATATTCAGGGGGAATGCGCACAGTGGAAACCTGGTCTGGACTCTCCACCGACGTGGCACCGATGGAAACTCTATGAACACTCCTCTGACCACCCCTGGAGAACCCCATGTCTCCACGATATCCTAGAATTGTGACTAGCCAGCCAGGGAACCCCCAGCACCACTGGAAACGCAGGTGAATAGATAATGAAGAGACTAATCCGCTCCTTATGATTCCCCTGCGTTACCATGTCCAGTGGAACTGTAGCCTCCCTGACCTCATTCTGGGTGAGTTTGGTGCAGACTCACCTGGGGTGACCGAGAAGTGTTCCACCTGCCCTCTCGATTCCCAGACGGGCTCCCCCAGCACCGGTCGGCCGTGTGTTCTCTCTGACCACAGCTGGTGCAGGAGGAGCCTCCTCCTCCGGTACCCCTCGGCATGGACCCCCTTACTCCATAGGAAGGGGAGCGGGAGTGCTAGGTGGTGGAACAGACAGGACCCTCTCCGAATGCCCGCGGGAAGCCAACAGATTGTCCAGCTGGATAGACATGTCTATTAGTCCGTTGAGGGAGAGAGTGGCATGCGGACATGCTAGCTCCCTGTGGACGTCCTCCCGGAGACGACACCGGTAGTGGTCTATCAGGGCCCTGTTGTTCCACCCAGCCCCAGCGGCCAAGGTCCGGAACTCCAGCGCGAAATCCTGCACGCTCCTCTTCTCCTGCCTAAGATGGAATAGTCGCTCATCCGCCTCTCGGCCCTCTGGAGGGTGGTCAAATACGGCACGAAAGCTGCGGGTGAATTCTGGGTAGTGCTTCCTTCGAGTCTGGACCATTCCAGACCGCGTTGGCCCACTCCAGAGCACGACCCGTCAGGTAGGAGACGAGGTCACACACACTTTCCTCCCCCGAGGGAGTTGGTCTCATGGTAGCCAGGTACAGTTCGAGTTGGAGCAAAACCCCCTGGCACCCAGCCGCCGCTCCATCATACTCCCTCGGGAGCGCAAGACGAAGTGCGCCGGAGCCGGATGCGGAGGGAGGAGAAGGTGGACTCGTCGGAGGAACCGGAGGTGCAGAGAGGAGACCACTCCTCTCCCATCGGTCCATTCTCTCCATCATCTGATCCATCGCCGATCCTATCCGATGGAGGACGGTGGTATGATGGAGGACACGTTCCTCCATCGATTGAAGGGGGTTGGCAGTTGCTCCTGCTGACTCCATTAAAAGGTGCGGGATTCTGTAACGATCTGGGTGTAGTGGGTGCGAAGTCAGGCGCAGGAAGCAGAGAGTTCAGGGGAGTGCTATTTAATGCACTAACGGCGAACATAAGCCACCCCACGAAACACAGGACGCACACAAACCAAATGCCCCAAACACGGTGACTTAAACAGTCCAGCAAAACCCCAAGAAATGAGAAACACGTAAACCTCATTCATGCACACAAGTCACACAAAACAATCCCGCACAAAGAGCAGGCGGACCTCCTGGTAATTATAGCCCGACTAATCAGCCTAAACACAAAACAGGTGAAACCAATCAACAGAAAGGGGGGAAAGGATCAGTGGCAGCTAGTAGGCCGGTGACGACGACCGCCGAGCGCCACCCTAACAGGAAGAAAATAATCTGCTTTTAAATACCTTAATTCCATAGCTGCAAATGGATTCTCCTTGAAAGGCACTCATCTCTTATTTGAGCAAAATTAGCAATCATCAGTAACGCAAATAAACACGGACATCCATCTAATTGCAATATTTTTTGTCTTGGAAAAGATCCACTTTGTTTTCTCTCGAACATACCCATTCATGGGCCCAGGAAGAGGAAGCTGTCGGTTTTTCCCCAACATTGAAAGTGGTGAGCTCATCTCCTCACATTCATTAAACACTAGGGTTCGATGGGATGCACAAATTGGCTAGCAGACTAGTTTACAGAGGTCATTTTGTGATTCAACAATGAATGTAAAAAAACACAATAGTTATGAGCACCTGGCTGACATTGACATGGTTGACATGCAAGCACATAGCAGCTAAAAACGCTAAATAAATGTCCTGAAAAGTCTAGACTTGGTTCAGAAATTAGATTCAATAAACGAAAGTAACTTTTATTTGCCATGCAATGAATTTAGAAATGACTTACAAGTGACTGGCACTAGATTCTGTAGGTTGGAATACTATTACAAAATTATTGTTTGGAGTTCATTGCGATTGGTAACGTGGATCGTGATATTTCAGTGGCTCGTTGCTGGTTCCAGAATTCAATATACCCTCTTTCCCACCGTGAAGAACCCGCCAAAGGGATACGTTGTAATTCAAAGTGATACATTGTAATTCAAAGTATGTGTCACGATCGTCGTAAGGAGTAGACCTAAGCGCAGCGTGGTTAGAATACATTTTTCTTTATTAATGAAGAACACGAAGAACACTTAAACAAAAACAACAATTGACCGCTTTATAAACAATGTGCTAACGTGCAACATAACATAGACAATAACCCACGAAATACCCAAAGAAGATGGCTGCCTAAATATGGTTCCCAATCAGAGACAACGATAAACACCTGCCTCTAATTGAGAACCAATCTAGGCAACCATAGACCTACATAAACACCTAGATGGAAACAACCCCATAAATCTACAAAACCCCTAGACAGTACAAACACCCTAGGTGAGACAAAAACACACATACCACCCTCGTCACACCCTGACCTAACCAAAATATATAAAGAAAACAAAGAATACTCAGGTCAGGGCGTGACAGTATGACATTGTAATCAGCCATCGACAAACCTTGACATAAAATGAACGATGTATCCAAACACCAGTCTACTTTTATTTCAAAAGTTGTCACACACCTAGCCCTAGATCAGAACACATACTAGGCATGCTATACAAAACATAACAATACAATACAATAACCTACAATGCAATGCAACACAATACAATAAATAGGCTATCGACCTATATGGAAAAATAGAAGAATAGAAAAATACCCATCTGTTTCATTCGTGCCAAATAATTTGTAGGCCCTTATTAAAGTTAATTTACACTGCTCATGACTGTAAAACAAACGTCTGTTCTTGTGCACATGCAGTCATGGTGCACACACCCCTTTCAGACCCATCCTCTTCTAGCTGAAATAGACACAGATACATTTTTGCTGTTCAGAGACTCAACCCTCTTCAACATGAACAAAGCTCTGGTCTGTGCTGTCTTCATCTTGCTGGTGCTTTCTGTGTTCACAGAGGCCATGGAGGGGAATCCTATAAACCCAAATGGCAAGGTAAGAACCAAAATATCAGTATTAGTAAACTATTAAGTAGAGATTAAACATATTAATTGTAGAGTTCAGCAATTGTATACATATCATCAATAGCACTAACTTGTGGTGATTAGTTTCCAGGTATTGTGTTAACATATAGATAACAGCCTAAAGTGTTGTGAGATGTCTAAAATGGTCCTGTCTTTCATCTTTCAGGTGAATGCAACCAGCGCCACAGGCAAGGTATTCCCATTTTTTACAAATTGACTGAGCTAATCGGTGAATTGGAGATAGAGAGGGGAATTGTAAACTAAGAAAGTGTCTATAGGCCTACTCACCATAAGGGTTGTTCTTGAATTGCGGTGGTATTTGGGGGGTGGCATTTTGGAGAAAAAAAGGAACTTAATTTTTCTCTATTTTTTTTAATTAAATG
>NC_034175.2:25320548-25340548 GCF_002021735.2 Oncorhynchus kisutch | reverse complement strand
CCATTGTGCAAGTTCTCCCACTTAAAAAGATGAGAGAGGCCTGTAATTTTCATCATAGGTACACTTCAACTATGACAGACAAGGATTTTTAGGATTATTTATGAATTTATTTGCAAATTATGGTGGAAAACAAGTGGGAGAACTTGCACAATTGGTGGCTGACTAAATACTTTTTTGCCTCACTGTATAAATGAAATCAAATTTTATTGGTCACATACACATGGTTAGCAGATGTTAATGCAAGTGTAGCGAAATGCTTGTGCTTCTAGTTCCGACCATACAGTAATATCTAACAAGTAATCTAACAATTTCACAACAACTACCTTTTACACACAAGTGTAAAGGAATGAATAAGAATATGTACATATAAATATATATGGATGAGCGATGGCCGAACGGCATAGGCAAGATGCAGTAGATGGTAGAGTACAGTATATACATATGAGATGAGTAATGTAGGGCATGTAAACATTATATAAAGTGCCATTGTTTAAAGTGACTAGTGATGCATTTATTACATCCAATTTTTAATTATTAAAGTGGCTAGAGATTTGAGTCAGTATGTTGGCAGCAGCCACTCAATGTGATGGCAGTGATGGCTGTTTACCAGTCTGATGGCCTTGATGATCTTTTTGACCTTCCTGTGACATCGGGTGGTGTAGGTGTCCTGAAAGGCAGGTAGTTTGCCCCTGGTTATGTGTTGTGCAGACCTCACTACCATCTGGAGAGCCTTACGGTTGTGGGCGGAGCAGTTTCCGTACCAGGCGGTGATACAGCCCGACAGGATGCTCTCGATTGTGCATCTGTAAAGGTTTGTGAGTGTTTTTGGTGACAAGCCAAATTTCTTCAGCCTCCTGAGGTTGAAGAGGCGCTGTTGTGCCTTCTTCACCACGCTGTCTGTGTAGGTGGACCATTTCAGTTTGTCAGTGATGTGTATGCCAAGGAAATCATGTTTACTATGGAAGTTATAACAACTAATTATAACAAATGGTGCATATTGTCGTTATGATTGAGCACTTATTTGGTATTGAATAAATGACTATTTAAATGTTTTATCTCACAAACTGAATTATTGAAGACCAAGTCCCATTCTCATACACTGAATATAAATAATGATTTAGTTATAACACCAAACACTGTTAGGCTAGAACAAAAGGCACGCATTGGTACAGAAATGAAATCAGTCACTGGAGGGGAGAAGTGAACGAGGGTAGAAATGAGTGAGCCCATTTATTTGAATGAAACGCTGCCTTGGTATTTGGATTTAGTAAATTAAGTTCCTCTCCATTCCACCTGGTGTCACTGTAAATCAGAGCAATGTCTGTAACCATCCGGCAGACCAGAGAATATAATAAAGCGCCTGTGCTTGTTTCAGATCTACTACATTGCAGTCAGACTGTGCACAATCACTGATCTACAGAAATCCTCTTGGGTAAAACAACTACTCATTATGTGATGAAGATTAGCGTATCTGCACAGATCCTTGCTCAAATGTATCCCCTCAAACATGCTATCTACCAGAGGTGGGATCATGTCATTACAAGTCACAAGTAAGTCTCAAGTCTTAGCACTCAAGTCCAAAGTCAAGTCCCAAGTCAAGACAGGCAAGTCCAAGTCAAGTCTCAAGTCAAGACCGTCAAGTATCAAGTCAAGTCTCTAAACTTTGAGTTTCGAGTCCTAAACAAGTCATAATGTGCTCTTCACCAAATGTAATACCATTTCATATTTTTAACAAGAGTAATAGTAGATTACATTTACGCAAATCATGAATGCTTTTAAGAATATCTATATATTTATTACTTTCCAAATAAACGTTATATTTCCATGGAAATACATGGGTAGCCATGAGAAAGAATACAGGCTCCAGACATCACAAGCCAGCTAAAAGAAACTCATGAAACAAGATACACACACTCATAAACACACAACCTCGTGTGATGGATAGCTGTCGGCTATATTAGCCATGACTTACCGTTCTTTGTGCAGCTTCAAATGTCGAACGAAGTTGGAAATTGTTGCGCCTCCGTCTGTAACTTTCTTCCCGCATGTTTTGCAAGTTGCAATCCGTTTTTTGTTGATACAACATTGTCTTTATATCCGAAAATAATAATTTGGGGTATCATCTTTCCAAGGGCTCCATCTGACTCGAGTCCAAGTCATGTGACTCGAGTCCACACCTCTGCTATCTACCATTGCTGCCATCAGCGATGAGACACGTCTATGGAAACAATTGACTGTACAGAGAAAGGACAGCAAACTAGTGAAACACGGTAGAAACACTCAAAAAACAGATGTTGCATGACCCACAGGCCTAGTGAAACATTGTACACAGAATAATCTGGAACAGTTGTTGGTGCTTGTAGAATAGGGGTTTCAGATGGGGGATGCGAGAAAGCTCCAGAAGAAACTGAGATGGATTGAGCATCTGGAGATCGACATTTCACAATCTCTCACTCCAGAAGAAAGAATTAAGGCACAGAACACCACCTCACTTCTCATCTTCATCCGTAGTTTTAATACAAGTCGTGCCGTGAGCGCACCGGTGCTTATTCCACAGTCCTGAATAGATTTCCCTTGGTACTAATACTCCCGGATATGACTGTACTCGCTCCCACGAGAGATCTTGATGTAGCACCTTAATCCCCCAATACCATCTTTGCAGGTTACATTTGACATTATTACACTCTCGATCGTGAGTGGGTTCAATTGAGGCCACTCTCAAAACACTGCAACCTAGCTGGAGCACATCAAGACTGAACAGCTGATCATTAAATAATTTCACCCAAGTGAGATAGAGAATTGGCTCGCTTGATCATAATCTTGAGAAATATAGTGGTAAACAACTTGCGTTCTCATTAGGTTTTGGCCGAGTTTTAGATGTGGTTTTAGATCAACCTCATCTACACGGGCACTAATTTAATATACCAAATGTAAGCATAACACGATACCCTTCTCTTGTGTCGAAATGTATCATGCCTTTCTAATTTTGATTGAGTGTCATTGTCATAGGGGCTTTGGCAATGAATCGCCATGTAAACGGGGGGGGGTATTGTATTACTGATGCTATGAGAGGCTTTGAAGCCACCGGTAGGCCATCTTGGCACTCCCTAGCAGGAGGCCTCCATAGATATGAATAGAATTCTACAGTATTTCAATGAAATATTTCTAGGACAAAGTGACATGTATTTAAGTATTTTTGTTGTTGTAGTGGGTCAGTAACATTAGTACTCGCAAAAAAATATACTTTGTAGATCTGTTATTCGTATTTTTGATGTTTCGCTCACATAATATAATTTCAAAGTATACATTAAGGTGTCTGTAATATAATAATTGTGTCAAAAACGAATGTAAACATTCATAAATACATTTCTGTAGCTTCCAAAATATACTTTTACAATTGAGGAGTGCCAAGATGGCTGCGCGGTGGCTGCAACACAGCCCTGTCAGTCATTCAGGGTTTATACGAATCGTTGGGGGGGCACATAACAATAGTCTACAGTGGTCATTTTGTCTCCTTTCCTTCATCAACTTTGATCTGGAAAGACATAGGATCGGTGACAGTACTATAACGGATGGATGTCTAAGGATGTCTTTTATCAATCCATCTCTTCTCAGATCCGTCCGGATGAAGGAGGGGCGACGTTAGACTATTGCGACGTACCCAGGGAGATTTCTACGGTCGTTGCATGTTATTATTAACCTAAATGATGTTCAAACAAATCGCCCCCCCCACCCCCGCCCCTCCCCCTCCCCCATCTTCAGGTCTTCAGGAAGGCGGAGCTTCGCACCAGATTGGCTGAACTTCTGCTGCAGCTTTCTGGCCCCCAGCAAACTCCGGGGATTGTGGCAGAAGGAAAACATGAGGAGATGAAAAAGTGTAAGGAAAAAGAGAGAGAGAGGGAGGGAGAGATAGAGGGCGATAGGGGAGATTAGCATCCCTGTTCACAAACTGTAACATTCACTTTGATGCTTTGATCTGGCTTGAGTCTTGCCGACATAGGTCAAAGTCTTTCTTTCAAGGCATCCTAATGTATTGGGGTAGTAGAGGGGATAGTAAGTCATGTAGCCATCACTTAGGGATTCCTTCCACACAGTCACGACTGAGCACACTCTCCCAGGGCTTTGGAATATCAAGGGAATACCAGGGGAAATGTCATTATCACAAAGTAGTATGAAGACAAATGTATATTTATATGCACTCTGAGATTATACTTGTAATGAAAAGTGCTATAGAAATGTAATAAAGGATTATCATTGTTTGTAAGCTTGCTTGTGTGTCTATGGCTTAGCCTATGTACTGTCCTATATGTCTGTGCACTGTCTGTCAATTCACTCTAGGTATTTGGCGTGTCTTTTGTTGTTGCTCGGGCACAGTGGAGCCACCTCTGAGGCTCTTCCATCGCACAGTCCCTCTCCTACCAAGATCCCCAAAATCCTCAAGATCCCCAAGGGAGAAGCAGAGCCAACAGGCCGACAGAAGAAGACTGGCAGTCAGAAGGAGATGGTAACGAGGGGAGAGACAGGAAGAAGGGAGGAGACAGGAGGACGGAGAGAGACAGGAGCAGGGGGAGAGCAGTCAGAGCCCTGTCTAGCTGTGACCGACACAAGCCCCAAGGAAAACCAGGAAGGTGGGGTTATCTTTAAACTAGGGTTTGTTAGATAATGTAGACACATTCTCATACTCATTGGTATCTCACAAATGTACTGTGATTGAAGGAAAGGAAATATGGAAACAACTTGGTAGGCTCCCAGAAATCATATCACAAATAGTTTCAATCTGTCCTTCCCACTTGGGTTGTGTTCATTAGGGTCCATTGCGGGCACACTGTAGCAAAACGCTTCACAATGACCAACCAAAACAACCATTTCATAAGTTCAGATCGTACCTACCTGTTTCAGTTTTCTTCTGCTTCGTGCCTACTGAACACAAGCCTGATCTGTCTGTTTCTTAAAAACAGAATTAGTTGCACGCTCTAGAGCTGACAAATACGTGTACAGTAACTATTGATCAACTAAGGTTAGAGAAGTGATGAGTCAACCATGGCTGTTTTAGTCTCTCCCAATGTCCATTATCAGGCCGGAATTCACAAAGTGTCTCAGAATAGGAGTGCTGATCTAGGATTAGTTTAGCCTTTTAGGTAGTACTGAATAAGATTGTATAGACAGATCCTAGATCAGCACCTACTCTGAGATGCTTTGTGGGTACTTGCCCAGGTCCCTCCCTGTCTTATTCTTTATGATATTATTATTATAAAAACATTTTATTTAACTAGGCAAGTCAGTTAAAGAACAAATTCTTATTTACAATGACGCCTACACCTGCCAAACCCGGATGATGGTGGACCAATTGTGTGCCGCCCTATGGGACTCACAATCATGGCCGGATGTGATACAGCCTGGATTAGAACCAGGGACTGTAGTAACGCCTCTTGGACTGAGATGCAGTGCCTAGGATCAAGAGTGACACTCAAGTGTTTTAGTACTATATCTCTTGACACAATGATGAAAATAATCATGGCCTCTAAACCTTCAAGCTGCATACTGGACCCTATTCCAACTAAACTACTGAAAGAGCTGCTTCCTGTGCTTGGCCCTCCTATGTTGAACATAATAAACGGCTCTCTATCCACCGGATGTGTACCAAACTCACTAAAAGTGGCAGTAATAAAGCCTCTCTTGAAAAAGCCAAACTTTGACCTAGAAAATATAAAAAACTATCGGCCTATATTGAATCCTGAAGACAAACAATGTATACTAAACGCTTCAGTCTGGTTTTAGACCCCATCATAGCACTGAAACTGCACTTGTGAAGGTGGTAAATTACCTTTTAATGGCATCAGACCGAGGCTCTGCGTCTGTCCTCGTGCTCCTAGACCTTAGTGCTGCTTTTGATACCATCGATCACCACATTCTTTTGGAGAGATTGGAAACCCAAATTGGTCTACACGGACAAGTTCTGGCCTGGTTTAGATATTATCTGTCTGAAAGATATCAGTTTGTCTCTGTGAATGGTTTGTCTTCTGACAAATCAACTGTAAATTTCAGTGTTCCTCAAGGTTCTGTTTTAGGACCACTATTGTTTTCACTATATATTTTACCTCTTGGGGATGTCATTCGAAAACATAATGTTAACTTTCACTGCTATGCGGATGACACACAGCTGTACATTTCAATGAAACATGGTGACTACCTGGCATGATGACTCATTGCTGTCCCCAATCCACCTGGCTGTGCTGCTGCTCCAGTTTCAACTGTTCTGCCTGTGATTATTATTATTTGACCATGCTTGTCATTTATGAACATTTGAACATCTTGGCCATGTTCTGTTATAATCTCCACCCGGCACAGCCAGAAGAGGACTGGACACCCCTCATAGCCTGGTTCCTCTCTAGGTTTCTTCCTAGGTTTTGGCCTTTCTAGGGAGTTTTTCCTAGCCACCGTGCTTCTACACCTGCATTGCTTGCTGTTAGGGGTTTTAGGCTGGGTTTCTGTACAGCACTTTGAGATATCAGCTGATGTATGAAGGGCTATATAAGTAAATTTGATTTGATTTGCCTTAGGCCGCTGCGCCACTCAGGAGCCCCCTTAAAGGCAAAACGGATCCTAGATCAGTGTCTATTTTGACTTCATTCCCTCATAATGCCACCGCCTTTACGTGTGATGAATCGATGAAGAAGGTTGATGCAACCTGTCGGGTCCAAGTGGAACAACATCTTTGTTATTCTTTCTGATAGATATAACACCATTCTCCATGCACTGTAATTTACAAATTGATAAGAGCTAGGTAAAGAGATAGGTAAAGTAAGCCGCTAAGATAAGGGGATTGTAAATATTACTGACAATTGTTTCAGATCTATTTTAACTTATGATCGCTGGAGACAAATGTGAAACCAGTCATATGGAAGCATATCAACATATCAACTTTCCCACAGTGATGTTTATAAAATGTAAGCCTTGTAACTTGCAAGAATGACATTTGGAGACACAAACTATAGGCTTCTGTAGCCATGCGCAAATGAGTGTACAGCGCCAAACCTAGAGAGCTGATTTATGATTTCTAGAATGTTTTAATTATATTAAATCTGTATATATATTTAAATTTTTTGTTGTTGAATTTTTACCCCTTTTTCTCCCCAATTACGTGGTGTCCAATTGTTGTAGTGCTATCTTGTCTCATCGCTACAACTCCCGTACGGGCTCGGGAGAGACAAAGGTTGAAAGTCGTACGTCCTCCGATACACAACCCAACCTAGCCGCACTGCTTCTTAACACAGCGCGCATCCAACCCGGAAGCCAGCCACACCAATGTGTCGGAGGAAACACCGTGCAACCTTGGTTAGCGCGCACTGTGCCCGGCCCGTCGCTGGTGTCGCTGGTGCGCGATGAGACAAGGACATCCCTACCGATCAAGCCCTCCCTAACCCGGGCGAAGCTACGCCAATTGTGCGTAGCCCCATGGACCTCCCGGTCGTGGCCGGTTACGACAGAGCCTGGGCGCGAACCCAGAGTCTCTGATGGCACAGCTGGCGCTGCAATACAGCGCCCTTAACCACTGCGCCACCCGGGAGGCCCAAATCTGTATATTATTATGTATATTATTATATAACTGTCACATTAGTGTTAGTTTCCTTACATTTAAAGCTGTGACTTTAGTGTTAGTTTCCTTACATTTATAACTGTTACTAGTGTTAGTTTCCTTCCATTTATAACTGCCACTAGTGTTAGTCTCCTTACATTTATAACTGTCACATTAGTGTTAGTTTCCTTACATTTATAGCTGTCACTTTAGTGTTAGTTTCCTTACATTTATGAATGTCACCAGTGTTAGTATCTTTCCATTTATAACTGTCACTTTAGTGTTAGTTTCCTTACATTTATAACTGTCACTTTAGTGTTAGTTTCCTTACATTTATAAATGTCACTTTAGTGTTAGTATCCTTACATTTACAACTGTCACTAGTGTTAGTTTCCTTACATTTATAACTGTCACTAGTGTTAGTTTCCTTACATTTATAAATGTCACTAGTGTTAGTTTCCTTACATTTAGAACAGTCACTTTAGTGTTAGTTTCCTTACATTTAGAACAGTCACTAGTGTTAGTTTCCTTACATTTACAACTGTCACTAGTGTTAGTTTCCTTACATTTACAACTGTCACTAGTGTTAGTTTCCTTACATTTAGAACAGTCACTAGTGTTAGTTTCCTTACATTTACAAATGTCACTAGTGTAAGTTTCCTTACATTTACAACTGTCACTAGTGTTAGTTTCCTTACATTTAGAACAGTCACTTTAGTTTTAGTTTCCTTACATTTAGAACAGTCACTAGTGTTAGTTTCCTTACATTTAGAACAGTCACTTTAGTGTTAGTTTCCTTACATTTAGAACAGTCACTTTAGTGTTAGTTTCCTTACATTTAGAACAGTCACTTTAGTGTTAGTTTCCTTACATTTACAACTGTCACTAGTGTTAGTTTCCTTACATTTAGAACTGTCACTTTAGTGTTAGTTTCCTTACATTTATAACTGTCACTAGTGTTAGTTGCCTTATATTTACAACTGTCACTAGTGTTAGTTTCCTTACATTTATAACTGTTCCAAGTGTTTGTTTCCTTACATTTATAACTGTCACTATTGTTAGTTTCAATGTGTTTTGAAATTGACCAAGTGGTGCTAAAAAGGAGATGAATATGTGTGTCCTTACATGACTTTCTTTCATTGACCCCTAATATTCTGAACAGTTCTCTCAATATATTCTAGTGAGTCTGTCGACTAAATTCTATTTAAAGCTACACCAAATTTAAAGGGATGGCTTTATATAAATGTACTGAAACCCCTATTGAGTGAAAACTCCAGGGGTAATCTGTCAGCCATTAAGGGGAAGGATTTTCAGTGGTTGATTTAAATTGATTCAGCGCATGCAAAGGAACCAAACCAAAAAGCCTGTTACGCACCTGCACAAAGCGTGTTACGCACACACATCTGAATACCAACTACTGAGAAGTGCATAGGAAAGGCGTGCAAGTCTGAATTTGTCCCTTTGTAAAAAAAAGTTCACGCAAGATCACGTAAAAAAGTTCACGCAAGACTTGGGTGATTATGATGGGTCCCTTTTTTTTCAGATGCCGTGTTTCCATCTCTCAAAGCATCATGGGAGAAAGCCATGTTTCGCTTGAGGACGATGGAGGGTCACAGTGACATCATCACCTGTGTGGTTGCCGTTGACAACCTGGTGAGGGAGTCATTCTCCGATTTAATAACAGATCTCATAACTGTGAACAATTCAATGAATCACTTTCTCTCTCCCTCCTCCTCTCTCTGTAACTCTGACATGCTAACTTTCTCCTCTACCACTGAGAGCCATTCTCGCATAAACAGAGTGTTATTGAGCTACTTGAACCTTGTCTGCTTTCACTCTCATGGTCTCTCTCTGTCGCTCTCTCTCTCTCTCTCACACTCATTTCATCGCTCTCCGATGTTCTCGCCATCTCTCTCTCTCTCTCTCTATTTCTCTCTCTCTCAGTCGAGACACAACAGTAAAGTTGTGTGATGGTTCCTACGGCAACAGAGCAGCTTGCCCCTCCGCCTGAGTACTGTAGGAGACTAGGTAGGGAATGGACGCACACACACACACACACACACACACACACACACACACACACACACACACACAACTATGTCTTACTATACTAACCCTAACTCCTAACCCTAATCCTAACCCCTAATTCTAACCCTAAACCTAACCACTAATCCCTAATTCTAACCCTAACCCTTACCCTAAACCCTAAGCCTAAAATAGCCTGTATACAAGTGAGGACTGGTTTACTATTCGTGTGAGGACTTCTGGTACTCACAAGTATAGTAGAACGTGTACACACACTCACACACACACACACACACACACACACACACACACACACACACACCCTTACTCTCAGTCAGGCATCCTGATTTCAGGCTGTGTAATTATAGTTTTAGTTCATCAGGTCAAATCCACGGAGAGGACTAGCAGCAGACACTCTGGGTTACTCTCATTCTGACTGAAGGAGGGATCGTTCCACTACTTGAACTTCTCTGCCCTTTCTGTCTCTCCTCCCACGCTCCCCCTCTCCGTATCTCTATCTCACTCTCTCCAGGTTTTTTTGCTCAGGCTTACATTGCCAAGACGAGAACTCGGGAACATATCATATTAAATCAATAACAACATGGATGATAATTATATGCATACTGACTATGGACTGTACAATGATAACAACACACACACACACACACACACACACACACACACACACACACACACACACGCACACACACACACACACAGTCTGAGCCCTACAGCTTTGTCTGGGTGAGTGTGCCTACGTGTTTGCATGTGCCTACGTTATTGTCTTGTGGACAATTAAATCAGTGTTCCCCTCTCTCCGTCCAGGCCAGTGTGTAAAGTCCATCTATACCTTTAACGTGGCGATGGCTACATCATCACTGGATCAGGTTTGTGTGGATGCAATTTCTGTGGGGGGGGGGGGGGGGGGCGTATGTGTGTGTACTCAGTAGACCAGGGGTAGACAACCCTGTTCCTGTTGTGCCACAGGCACTGCATGATTCTGTTCCAACTGGGCACCACTCCTGACCAACCGAGCTAATTGATCAGAGTTCAGCGATTGCCTACATTCAACACACCTGGTCTTCCAGGTTGGTTAAATCGAAAACATGAAGTGCCTGCGGCACTCCAGAACCAGGGTTGCCTAACCCTGCGGTAGACAGTTAGTGTAGTCAGACTGATAGAGGCAGACAAGAGAGGAGACTCAGGATCACAGGTATTTATGCGAGCCATCAGTAATGTCTGCCAGCAACTGTCAGGCCTAGTTAACCTCTCTTTCTCTCCCTGACTCTCTCTAGCTCTCTCTTGCTCTTTACCATCCCTCCCCTTCTCTCTTTTCCCGTAGTCCGTCTCTCTCTCCCTCTCTCCCTCCATCTCGCTCTCTCTCTCTCACTCCTCCTCCCTTCACCCCCCTCTCTCTCTCTGTCTGTCTGCAGATGGGGGTAAAGTTCAGACCTGGAGCTGGCAAACCATGGACAACTGTCAATCAATCAAACCAAACGAGGAGGCTGTGACCTCCCTGCAGGTGGCTGCCATAATCAAGAGCCAATAGTGTCACATTCTAGGCTTTTAAGCTATAGTGCTTCTATAACTATGGTTGTGTTCAAACAGAAGAAAATGGACTGAAACTGGTCCAATAACAAACAATCCTTTTGTTTTCTGTTGTGCGCCCCAATGAACATAAACTTGTGTTTTCATCAAGGCCTTGCTGAAATTAAAGCAAATATTTCCGCACCATTGCCAGATCTGTGTGTGCTTTGGCCAACGTAGTTGTTGTTGTCACGCCAAATACATTGGCTGAGGCAGAAACAAAAATGCTGCCTGGAGGAACAAATATCTTGTCCTCCTTATAGGCTACACACTTGTAGGCAGTGTGGAAATAAATGATTGAAAATAAATTATTAAGTTAGATATATAGATTCCAAAGAAGTTCAAAAGAGTATTCAGTGCTCTTTTCCTCGTTCTTCATTACTTTCAAATATAAATGCATTATATTTGCTAGGATAGAGGATCAGAAATGGTATGTTTGGCTATACATACTTTGTAAGGTTCCGTGGGGACGTAAGCTGTTTAAATACATGGTTTAAAGGTCCCATGCAGCTGATTTGTCTCAATATCAAATCGTTTCTTGGTAACAACGAAGTACCTTTTGCTGTGATTGTTTTCAATTAAAATGGTCAAATAGTAACAAAAATGGCTTCTTAGCAAAGAGACAATTCTGTCTGGGAAATGGTCTGAGTGGGGAGGGGAAAACTGAAATCTAGCTGTTATTGGTAGAGAGATTCTTAGATATAAGAGATTCTTTAATCTTTCTTATTGGTCTATTAACTCATTTGTCACCATCCCACCAAAACAGGCTGACATTTTTGGCGGCCTTTTCAAACAGCATTATAAGGCCGTTATCGTAATTTGAGCAATTTCATAGTATTATTCAAACATCATAGTCTGGAAATATATAAAACACAAGAAAATCGTGTTTTTGACTGCCCTGGGCCTTTAAGACTTATTACATTTATGTAGTGTTACCTGCTCAACACAGTTAGGCCAAAGCAGTGAAAGCACCATCCCCACATTTGTTCAGTAATCAAGCAAAACCATGTGAAACCACGTACACACGCACGCAAGCATGCATACACGCACACACACACGCACGCACGCACACACACACACACACACACACACACACACACACACACACACACACACACACACACACACACACACACACACACACACACACACACACACACACACACACACACACACACACACACACACACACACACACACACACCGTATCCATGCATTGTATTCAGCCACTGCATCCTGTCTCCATGACAACTGCCCCCTATCTATCCTCCACAGTCCCAGGGTCCCCTGATGTTCAGCAGCTCAGCAGAGGGTGGGGTGTCTGTGTGGGAGGGGCTCTGCACCAACCACGACCCCCTGCAGCTGTTACATCCTTGGGATGCAATGGTAACGGGCTGCGGGAGTCAGGGAGTTCGTCTGACCCTCAGTCCCCGTGGTGACAGGCTCTCCGTTGCCTACGGCAGAGCCAACCCCGGGATCCTTGAGGATAGGTGAGAAGCAGTGAGTGTGTGTGTGTGTGTGTGTGTGTGTGTGTGTGTGTGTGTGTGTGTGTGTGTGTGTGTGTGTGTGTGTGTGTGTGTGTGTGTGTGTGTGTGTGTGTGTGTGTGTGTGTGTGTGTGTGTGTGTGTGTGCGTGTGCGCACTATATAGAAGAGCCAGTTTAATACGGTTCTGTGCTAGACCTTACAGATCTGTGTACTATCTGATGTTTACCGTTCCGCTGTCTAATCACCACAGGCACCGTGTCCAGGCTAACCAATCACAGCAGCTTCGCTGGAGAAAGAGATTGTGTACATCAGACAGTGCTACTCATTATTGACTCATGCTTTGATTAGGCAGATGGGGAAAGGACCTTGAACTGTGAAAACTAACACAACTGGTTGTTCCCTGAATATTATAGTACAGTTGCCAACCTATAGAGCCACGCTGTTCGTAGAATGCATCGTTCTCTAAATCTGTTTCGGTTTTCATCAACTTTTTTTCTCTACTTCTCTCCTTCCCCTCTCTCTCTCTCTCTTTCTCTCTCTCTCTCCCTCCTTTTCTCCTTCCATCTCTCCCAGTGTTCTCTCTACCTCAGTGCAGGTACCTGGCCTCGCTGACCTGTGCAGATGCTCCGGGAATCGTCTGCTTTGCGGCATGGCTCACGGGCAGTGAGGGTCACCGCTGGGTCACCGGGGGTTGTGCCCTTGCGGTGTGGGAGCAGCTCCCCAGCTCCGGGAAGCACCTTTCTGTCAGTACTCATCTAGATGGATGAATACTGATCTGATGATTTAATGATTTGCAGAAATAGAGCTTTTTTATGGGTGCACCTGACAGAAAGTTCACTATCACTCGTGTGTCCCTATCCTCACTTCTTCATGTACTGTACACTAAACCAAGGTCAGTTGAATGGTTGTTGGTTTGTTTAACACGTAGGACAGTGTAGAATAACAGGGAAGAGAAGAGAGTTTCTTCCGAAGCAGCGATGGAACTGGGATTTGATCCCATGCGAGCAGGCTACTGACACACGAATACCACAATGGAAGTACGCCTTCAGGCTTTATCGTGTTTTAATAGACACTGACAGTCATTTTTTTAATGTACGTAATGTTATCTCTGGCTAGAGCAGCCTGACACTTTTAATTATCAAATCAATTCAATTCCTATATTTATGCTGAGGGGGTGGTGCTAATCATTAGACCACCCCAGGCCACAGTTTAAAGAATATTAATAAAAAGTAATATATATGCAACAGTATAACAAGAACAATATGGAGTGTCGGTGTCTATTTGAGCAATAAGGCACGAGGGGGTGTGGTATATGGCCGATATACCATGGCTAAACTATAAACTGGTTACCAACGTAATTAGAGCAGTAAAAGTAACTGTTTTGCCATACCCGTGGTACACGGTCTGTCAGCCAATCAGCATTCAGGGCTCAACCCACCCAGTTTATAATGGTGATGTTGTCACAGGGGTGATGTCACAGGGGTGATGTCACAACAAAGCGAGACAATCCATTGGACGCTTCCATGACGGAATCAGAGGGAGATTCCGAGGAGGACAGTGATGGTGAGGAGTGGGGTGACAGCGGGCTGAAACATACGCACAAGTAATATACAGTTGAAGTCGGAAGTTTACATACACTTAGGTTGGAGTCATTAAAACTTGTTTTTCAACAACTCCACAAAAATCTTGTTAACAAACTATAGTTTTGGCAAGTCGGTTAGGACATCTACTTTGTGCATGACACAAGTCATTTTTCCAACAATTGTTCACAGACAGATTATTTCACTTATAATTCACTGTATCACGGGGCGGCTGGGTAGCCTAGTGGTTAGAGCATTGGACTAGTAACCGGAAGGTTGCAAGTTCAAACCCCCGAGCTGACAAGGTACAAATCTGTCGTTCTGCCCCTGAACAGGCAGTTAACCCACTGTTCCTAGGCCATCATTGAAAATAAGAATTTGTTCTTAACTGACTTGCCTGGTTAAATAAAGGTTAAAAAGAAATAAAAAAATCACAATTCCAGTGGGTCAGAAGTTTATATACTGTATACTAAATTGACTGTGCCTTTAAACAGCTTGGAAAATTCCAGAAAATGATGTCATGGCTTTAGAAGCTTCTGATAGGCTCATTGACATAATTTGAGTCAATTGGAGGTGTGGATGTATTTCAAGGCCTAACTTCAAACTCAGTGGCTCTTTGCTTGACATCATGGGAAAATCAGAAGAAATCAGCCAAGATCTCAGAAAAAAATTGTAGACCTCCATGAGTCTGGTTCATCCTTGGGAGCAATTTACAAATTCCAAATTAATTTGTACAAACAATAGTAAGCAAATATAAACACCATGGGACCACACAGCCGTCATTCCGCTCAGGAAGGAGTCGTGTTCTGTCTCCTAGAGATGAACGTACTTTGGTGTGAAAAGTGCAAATCAATCCCAGAACAACAGCAAAGGACATTGTGAAGACGCTGGAGGAAACAGGTACAAAAGTATCTATATCCACAGTAAAACGAGTCCTATATCAACATAATCTGAAAGGCCCCTCAGCAAGGAAGAAGCCGCTGCTCCAAAACCGCCATAAAAAAGCCAAACTACAGATTGCAACTGCACATGGGGACAAAGATCGTACTTTTTGGAGAAACAAAATTAGAGCTGTTTGGCCATAATGACCATTGTTATGTTTGGAGGAAAAAGGGGGAGGCTTGCAAGCCCGTGAATCACGGGGGTGTCAGCATCATGTTGTGGGGGTGCTTTGCTGCAGGAGGGACTGGTGCACTTCACAAAATAGATGGCATCATGAGGGAGGAAAATTATGTGGATATATTGAAGCAACATCTCAGACATCAGTCAGGAAGTTAAAGCTTGGTCGCAAATGGGTCTTCCAAGTGGACAATGACCCCAAGCATACTTCCAGAGTTGTGGCAAAATGGCTTAAGGACAGCAAAGTCAAGGAATTGGAGTGGCCATCACAAAGCCCTGACCTCAATCCCATAGAAAATGTGTGGGCAGAACTGTGAATGTATTTGGCTAAGGTGTATGTAAACCTCCGACTTCAACTGTACATACAGTAGATCAGAAAAACTCAAAGCAACACGTCTCCAAGGGTTTCTACTACAAAAAGCCATTGGTTCAAAGTGTCTTCTTTAGCTCCAGCTGTAGACAAATCTATATAAATCACCTCCCAAAAAGTAGCTGTAAGAATATATCTAAGTAACTTCAAGACTGATCGCTTTGATAAAGATATGGACCTGATTCAATCCGTAGCGCTGAAGACCTGCACTACAGAGGGGTAGAAGTGTAAAAGCAATGCATTCACGGCAAACGCAAACGCATGTGTCGCATCAATCGGAAATGACCTACAGCGAAGTTCTTCAGCGCTACGCATTGAATCGAGCCCTAAAGATTGAACATGTCAACTTATTAAAAGAACATGAACTGAAAAAGGAAAGTTTTGGTCCATTGTTAGCTGTTGCTGTTTTATTTTCTCTGAGGAAATAATCACTATCAACAGGTTCCTGCTGTATTCCTAAGTATCTATATCATTGTATATCTATATCAATCACAAATCCATTATTCATCCACCGTTAGACACATGTTTAACTATGACTCCCCACGTTACTGTAGATTACGATGATGACAAAGAAGAGGACTACACATCCCAAGATGCATCAGAGTCGGGCTCAACATCGGGGCTTCGCTGTGTTCTCCAGTGAGAGCCAGTTTTACGCCACCCGCCACCACTAAGCTCAAGACGCTGCGCCTCACAGCATGAAGAGCAATGAAGGCGAGAGGAAGGGAGTGAAGGGGACAGAGGAGAAGGAGAGAGAGGGGGGGAGTGAAGTGTGACAGATTGAGAGAGTGGTGGAAAGAGAGCATACGGAGAGGGAGTGGGTGCGAGCGAGAGACAGATAATTGTCTATGTAAATGTTGTTGTTTCATGTGTGCAATAAAGCTGTCATGCTGTGACCTTCCTGCCTCCAAACATTTCTCCCTCATATTGTGGTGTCACCTCGTTTATTATGAAGACTAGTTATGCTGCTCATCACCCCACTCAACCTGTCCTTGTGTAAATGAATGTATATTAATTTTCCTCCACCTCTCTGCCGCGCCACTCCCATGGCTTGTCTCAGTTTTTTCGAAACAGAACAGAATAAATGTTTTCCTCTGCTCCCAAAATGAGAGTTTTCATGTCATTTTCTGGATCTTCATTATTAAATTTTTTTTTGCTCTCCATTTAATTGAACGAGTTGAAAGCGTAATAAGCATTTCAAATCTCTTTCCTACAGTCTCCACTCCGTCCTCCTCCTCTCTCTCTCTCTCTCTGACTCTACATGTCTCTGTCGCTAAGGCAACCAATGCCTTTTCCTACTCGCTCTCTATATCTCCCCCTTTCTCACTGTCTCGCTCATTCCCTCTCTCTTCAGCCAGAGGTAGGCATGTTAACTGGTATCTGTCTGAGTGAATGTGGTGTGCGTGCTGGTGTGACAGTGAGTTGTCTGCTGGTGGGTGTGTGTGTGTGAGAGAGAGCGAGCGATAGAGCGTGTGTTCCTGTCTGTGTTTGACTGAGTGACAGTGGTAGTAGATATGAAGTAAATCTTTCTCGAGCTAATAGTAGCAGCACGTTGGCTACGTGTGTGCCTATGAGGAATGTTTTGTGCACAGGTGTGTGCGTGCAAGTCTGATGAGCCAACTGTATTAGCATGTGGCATAATTAAGCGCTCATTTTGGACAGCCAGGACTGAGAGAGAGAGGGAGATGTGTGTGTATTCCTGTACTGCCGCCTATGAGTGTCTGTTAACGTTTTCAATAACAATCAGTGTCAAAAGAGAAGTGAACTCTCTCTCTCTCTCTCTCTCTCTCTTTCTTTCTCTCTCTCTCTCTCTCTCTCTCTCTCTCTCTCTCTCTCTCTCTCTCTCTCCTCTCTCTCTCTCTCTCTCTCTCTCCTCTCTCTCTCTCTCTCTCTCTCTCTCTCTCTTTCTTCCTCTCTTTTCTGTTTTTCTTTCCTCCCAGAGAGAGAGATGATCGGAGGATTGGGGGCTCAGTGAACAGAACAAAGCGATGGAGAGATGGTAAGATGGAGAGAGTGAGCAGATGTTAAGACAGACACAGTCAGACCCTCTGGTTGTATGCATGTTGCATGAGGAGTCCAGTTGGACAATGCATTTGTAATGTTTCTCAATTCTCTTTCTGTCTCCTTTTCTCTCCCACCTCTTTCTGCTTCTCTTTATTTCTGCCACCGTCTCACTCTTCTTTTCTCTCCTTCCTTCCTTCCTTCCTTCCTTCCTTCCTTCCTTCCTTCCTTCCTTCCTTCCTTCCTTCCTTCCTTCCTTCCTTCCTTCCTTCCTTCCTTCCTTCCTTCCTTCCTTCCTTCCTTCCTTCCTTCCTTCCTTCCTTCCTTCCTTCCTTCCTTCCTTCCTTCCTTCCTTCCTTCCTTCCTTCCTTCCTTCCTTCCTTCTCTCTTTCTCAGCTCCATCTCTCCTGTCAAACGACTGATCACCCTCCGCTGCCTTTTCTTCCTCCTGGTTGCCGTGGTGACGCGACCCTCAACCTGTAACCGTGACGACGAGGGCGAGGGGCAGGTGGAGGCCCTCTCGGCCCAGCTGTCCGTCCCAGAACAGGTCACACCCACCCCTATTTGGTCCGTGGACTGGGGCCCCACACTATCCCTGGAGGACGAGACGCATCACATCCTGTCCAGCCAGGAAGCGGACCTGCACCACCACGGCCATGAAGTCCCCATGACAACCGCCGAGGCCTGGCCGCATCATCAGAGTGCACCGGGCAGTGCTTTGCCCCAGGAGCCCCTGGACCTTCTGGAGGCCCCAGATGCAGAGGGAGTGGAGGATGGAGGAAGTGAGCCGGAGGAGAGAGAGCCTGAGGAAGGTGGGCACCGTAGAAATCAGTAAAGATTAAAGACAGAAAGGATTTGTGTTGGTGGGCATGAGAACAGAGTGTTTTGGAACAAAGACATCAGAAGAACACTGGGGGCATCAGGGAGTAACTTCAATTCCCGCTGGGCTGGCTTTGTGTGGATGGATGGCTGCGTCTTGGTGATGGAGAATGCTTAATAGAGTTTTCTGAACTCACAAAAACACACACAAAGGAAATGGGTGACATCACACACCAAGCGATGGAATGGATGACTTCATCGGCTCATTCTCTTTTGAGTTGCTTTACTGACAGTATGGTAACTCTCTAAAAGCAGAGTTGTGTTTTTTTCTTACATCATTGCAGTTGACCTGGGTTATATTCATAAGGCACCAAACGGAAGAAAAATGACTGAAACAGGGACGGTCTACCTGGACTTGTCCAATAAGAAACGCTCATTTTTGTTTACAGTTGTAAAACATTTCAAAGCGTTCTCCGTTGCATGCTCTAATACACATGACTCTGGCTTTCTTCTGTTGTGCTGATTTGATTGTTCCTTCTATTGTTCTGATTTCCAACCATGTGAAAGGTAACTCCTCTGTGTGTGTGTCCTCCAGTGGACCCTCAGTTCTACGTCACAGTGACCATCTCCTCTCTGCTCATCCTGACTGCAGTCATCATAACGGTCAAACTCTGGTAAGAATCCTCTCTCTTTCCCCCATCCATCCACCTCCTTTCTTTCTCTTTCTAACCCTTCTCTGACACATATTTTTTTTATGTACATCATGGAACTTCACCGGTGTTATTTGTTTTGAACGTGGGAATGCTTCAAGTCAGATCTAGGTAGCGGGTGAAAAATACCTTCCCAATGTTTAAAGGCTTTCAGAGGTTTAAAGGTGACTCAATTTCAACCACTTGAGGTGTTGATATCCACGACGCTCTGTTGCTACATGCCGGTAGCATCGAAACAGTTTGAGTGTTTTCTCTATTGTTGTCATGTGACGTTTGATGTATCGTTCACCTATAAAATCCGCTGGGGGTGTGTGTCGTGCATCCTCTAACATGAAATGGAAACGCCGATCTCTGGATTGTAGAGCGGGGCTCGTGCTCATCGCTTCAGTTATTCGACAGTGGGAGGTCTCTTCTTTCCACCTGCTCTCTCACTAATTCACTCCTCCTGTTCTCCCGTTGGTCTCTCAATCTCTTTCCCCTGCTTCCCCTTTCTTACCTTCTGTCACTCTTCATTTCTCTCCCTCGTTCCTGCCTCCCCTCTCTCTTTTCAACTCCCCCCTCTCTCTCGTTCTCTCTCGTTCTCGTTCTCTCTCTCTCTCTCTTTCTCAACCCCATTCCTCATCCTTTACTTTAATTTAGCTTCATCGCCTTTCTGGTTGATCCTTGATCGTCACATAGCATTCTTATCTTCTTCCCCAGTCTCCTATCACTCCCAGCTCCAGATCCT
>NC_034175.2:25293048-25318048 GCF_002021735.2 Oncorhynchus kisutch | reverse complement strand
CTCGCCCTCCCTCGTTCCCTGGCTCTGGAGGACAGCCGGCAGACACTGCACGGCACTCCCTCCTTTACCGACAGGGAGAGGTAATGAGTCGCCTCACCAGCTCGCTGGAGAGAGAGGGAGCGTGTTTGTGTGTGGAGTTGTTAGTACATTGATTTGTGTGTGTGTGTGTGTGTGTGTGTGTGTGTGTGTGTGTGTGTGTGTGTGTGTGTGTGTGTGTGTGTGTGTGTGTGTGTGTGTGTGTGTGTGTGTGTGTGTGTGTGTGTGTGTGTGTGTGTGTGTGCGTGTGTGTGTGTGCGTGTGCGCGCTTGTTTGTCAGTGAGTGTATGGTGTGTCAAGGAGTGCTTGGTGCCTCTCCCTGTATGGTGTACGAGCATAATAATGGTATATGTGCATAATTAGGTGATAGTGTTAGTCTCTGTGGAGTACACAGGCCTGAAGTGTTATGGATGTGAGATGTACGTGTGTTTTAGAACTTCCTCTCCTATGAGTCACACAGCTCTGGAAGCAGTGAGAGCACAATCCATGAAATGATGCTTTTATAGCCGGGGATTTAAAGTTCATTTCAATCAGGGTAATTGGACTCCTCGTTTCTCCTCCTCCTCGTTTCTCCTCCTTCTCGTCCTTTCTATCCCCCCCCCCCGCGCTCCAGTTCTACTTTCTCTCTTTCTTTCCCCTACTCTCATTTTCGTACTTTTCTTTCACCTACTCCAAATTCTCCCTACTCTAGTGTTATATAATACTAATAATGTATTCTGTTCTCTTTTCCCTCTCCTCCTCCCCTTTTCCAGTTCTACCCTTCTGTCCCTTAACCCTTTTCCTCTGCCCTCTGCTCTCTCTCTCTATTCCCCTTCTTCTAGTTCGGCACATACCATATCATCTCTCTCTCTCTCTCTCCGTCAGGATCCCCGTGGTGAACCTCTAAGGCGAACGTTTCTGATTTGATACACATTCCTACGGGATGCGACGGAGAACACCGCCAGAGGGTGTGGCCCGCCGTGGTCTTCGACTTATCTTTGACTGTGAAAATGAAAATCAGGGACCCAGGTATCCAGCCATGGCAAAACCTCTTTTTCCCTCCATCCCTTCCTCCCGAAGGAGAAAAGCCCGATCTCATCCCTTCCTCCCGAGGGAGAAAAGCCCGATCTCATCCCTTCCTCCCGAAGGAGAAAAGCCTGATCTCATCCCTTCCTTCCTTCCTGCTGCCATCCCCCTACGCCTCTTTTCTCCACTTTTCTATGGCTCTGTGTCACTGTAGACTGACCGAACCTTCTGCTCTGTTTTATATTCCAGTTGTCTGTACAGCCCCAGGCTGTAGCAGCAACACACGTACAGGTCCCTCCGCTTGATCCCCTTTGACTAATTCACAAGCAAACAGTGTTAGATATCAATAGAACATTTTAGTCCCGCCGGTGCCAAAACCGCATAGCTATATGGGGCTGTTTGGAATATTTCATACAGCTATCTTGTGTAGCTGAACATTAAACTATGATGAAATAGTGGACTTGGTTATTGAAACTTAGTTGAAAGTGAAATATGTGTGTTATCTGAAACATAGGTGTTCAGCTAGCTGGTGAAGGGTTAAAACAATCCCTGTTTCCTAGGACTGAAGGGGGTATTTCACAAAGCTGGTATGGCAATGTTGTCGCCAGCCGCCAATGTACTTAACGCGACACGGTCCAAAAATCGCTGTTTACTCCCGCTTGGAATGCAAATAGGCCCACTGCAGCTTCCACATTCCCAATGTGTTTTAAGGGTGTTTTTTAGTCCCTAAACTATATTCTTCGTTTGTTCCTTTTATTTTCTTGCTTCTTTGCCGCCTCTGTTGTGCATTTGTGAGTGTGTTATCTTGTCTCTGGAGCATGGGGATGGGCAGGGTTTATATATTACTGCTCTATATAGGGTTGGGAAATTCTGTCATTTTCACAAAATTCCCCCGGTTTTCCAGACATCCTGGTTGGAAGATTCCTGGAATTAGGAGGGAAGGAAATACAGGAATTTTCCAACTGGGATTTCTGGAAAATCAGGGAATTTGGGGGGGAACGTTATCCTTGTTGTGTATGAAAATAGTGGTGCAAACAATGTCCAATACATGTTTGCATATATCGCAATCAGTACAATCAAACGATACATGTGGTACAATCAATGGTGGTGTCAGGTAAACATAATGGGTATAAATGATACAGTCCAGAAGTAATGAGCCATTTTACCATCATCTGTTGTTTCTGCTCCGACTTCAAAGCTTAAACGAGTGTTTACTGTCGGATCTTAGGGTAATGTACCTGTCCATCTCGACCACCAGCTTTGAGAAATGACCCTCTGGACTTCCACTACACTAGTACACATAGTGTTGTGACGTCATAGGTGACTTGTGTCGTTCTGCATTCTAGTGTTTCCTCGGTTCTCAGTAGCATTCCTGTAGACGTGTGGCTCCACTGTACGATGGAACAACAATAAAAACTCAACACTGGTGTTTTAGCACTGTATCCGGACTGGACATTACTAGCCAGTGGCTTTGGGACTAGAATTGGCAATGTGCGAGGGCCAGCCTTACAGGAGGACAGTGGATGTATCTCAACTGTCTTGAGTTGCCTCCTTTCCTTCATCTGTCCTAGGTTGAAGACACCCAGGTTACGACAACCTAATAATTCCACGAGGAAGCGTTTGAAAAATCAACAGATTCATGGGACCAGTGCTGTTGCTAACTAGCATCCCTGATCCCTTCGTTTACAATTCTTCCTCATCTATGCAAAGACATATGGAATATTATAAATATTTTGTCTTAACCTTTATCTCCAACCTAGCATCTGTACTAAACTTTAGGATGAGAAGGAGAAAAAGAGACCAGGAAATACACGAGAGCCATGTGTTCTTATTGTGTTATTCAAATCCATTAACTTGAGTTCTATTTGGCTTCTACTGCAGATCAGAGCCATTGTATTGAAATATAAATATATGGCACTGGTGCAGTTATACTTCCTGATTATGATGTCGTCTCTCTTCTTCTAAATGTTATCCTAGGTCAGGTGATGCTTGTCAGGGCAACACTACATCATCCTAAACTTGAATGTGTTTTCACATCTGTAATTAGACACAGGAGAGCAAGCCACTTTACACTTTTGAGACGTACCCATAGAAAATCCTAAATTTACTGGAAGTATTAGCAAGCTGCGGCAGCGTGAGAGAGACCAGAAAGAGATGGACAGTGTCTGCTGTTGCTTTTTCATTTCCTCTGGGCATTTTAATGATCAATCAAAGTAATTGATTGGCTGAAGACCACTCCAAAGTTAACTACTGGTTGATTATAAGTCCAACCAGTTGACCCTGTAGTATTCCATAGTCTTTGTGTTTAAGGAAGGACACACAGAGTTAGGTATACACACGCAAAGTCACATCTGAGGTTTTACGCACACAATATCCCTCTCACAGCCACGCGTACATAAACACACACTTTTCTTTCATTAAAAAAATTGTATCTTTATTTAACTAGGCAAGTCAGTTAAGAACAAATTCTTATTTACAATGACGGGCCTAACCCCGTGCAAACCCAGACAACACTGGGCCAATTGTGCGCCGCCCTACGGGACTCCCAATCACAGCCGGATGTGATGCAGCCTGGATTCGAACCAGGGACTGCAGTGACGCCTCTTGCACTGAGATGCAGTGTCTTAGACCGCTGCGACACCTAGGTGACAGCTGCTAGAATTCACAGTTCCCATCTGGTAGGATCCGAGCAAACTGTGAAACAGTAAAGCTCAATCACACTGACTGAAATTAACACAGCTATTTATAGCGGGGGGAGAACGAGAGAGAGACAGTAAGGGGGAGAAAGAAAGTTAAGTTGGTAAGAGGGAGGAAATGGGGTTAACGGAATAGGATCATTTCCCTGTCTCTGCATCCCCCTTTTCTCTATCTGTGGGTGCCATGGGAGTTAATAGCTACCATTAACGTCATGCAGGATAGGGTTTTTAGAGAAAACAGAGGGAGACTGAGGAGAGAGAACGAAAGACAGCGAGCGAGAAAGAGACAAGGACAGGATGAATGTGAAAAATTAAATGTGGAGTGTGTGATGGGGGGGCAGACAATCCAGACAGGCAATTTTGACGGTGAAATAGAAGAATTGGGCAAAATATAGCGATATCAAATATGAACGCCCTGTGTGTGTGTCTGATGCGTGTATGTGACAGGAAAAATGAGGTGTGTGTGAGTAACCAAGCCAACTGATCACAGGGGTAGTTCCAGCACTCTAATATATTAGTCTCTTTGGGGATAACCTAATTAAAGTGTCTGACCTAACACAGATATCCCCCTTCTGTGAGTTAACATTTAGCTAGTGATGCAACCTCCAGTTGCACTTTGAAGTATGCACAAAAAAACAGTAACAGACTGATACTAAAATGAATAGAGGGGGTTCAATTTATTACCAACAATTCATATCCTGATTTTATACACGTCTCAACTCAATCCTCAGCAGAAAAAAAAAATACTAACAAAAAGTGTAACACAATAGAATACATCAAATACACACATTCGGTTTCAGTGCCCGTGGCGCTGCTTCTCCCGACAGCAGCAAAGCTCTGCCCAGAGCAGATTATTCTCTGTCTCTGTCTCTGTGTACATGTTAGAATGGGTTTGGGTCTGTGTATATACACAGTGCAGATAGTCCGTCTGTCTGGTTGTGTGTACACACCTATCAGAATGGGTGTCAAGTCTATCACTCACTGACAGTGTGTCTGTCGGACTCGGTGTCTGTATATATGTGTGTGTGTTTCCGTGCGTGCATGGATGTGTGAAGGTGTGTGTTAATCTCAGTGTCTGTCTGTGCACGGGTCACATTATCGGTCTATGAGTCTGTGTGGGTCTATGTGTCTGTCAGCCTGTGTCTCAGTCCATGCATCTGACAGCGGATCAGTGGGGTCTCTCTGCCTTCAGTTGGACTTGGACCAGATCTTCCCACTTCCACGGAGCCTGAGACAAAAACAAAACAGACAACAGTTATTACATTACCCGAAGATGATGTCCCCGACAAGCGCCCGTTTCTTATAAAGGCCCGGGTATCGCTTCACATTGTAGCAAATAAACGCCGGTCTCTAACAGGCGGGTGTCACAGGGCGGGTGTCACAGTGTCATTTCTCGCGACGGCAGATTGCCGCTCTGCTCCGAGGTAATTTCGCACACTGCACCTCGCGCTAGATCAGTGTTTTCCCAAACGCATCAGTAAGCTTTGATTATTTGAATGTAGTGCTAGGGCAAAAAAAACTAAAACATGTACCTCTTCGGGGTCCCCAGGACCGAGTTTGAGAAACAATAGTTTACATGGTTGATCCCTACATGTCAGTGAGGGGGGAAAAAGTCCCCTAAATCACAAAATCATTTTTTTTTTTTTTACAAATACATGCATGCCTGTGGCTGGTCTAGTGTGTAAGACTACTTCCTGCAGAACACCATACACCAACCCAACCGGTGTATTAATCCCGACCCCACCGTTAATCTTCATCTCCCCGTCTCCGTCTCCCCACTCATTTCACGCTGTCTGAATAATATCTACAGGTCGGAGCAAATCAGGGTATTATATAACAGGTAGAGCATGTCCACAGTCCCCACTTCAAACGGCATTTAAAGGCTTATCTCCAATACACGCCTGTCTTCAATAAACAGAAGAGGGGTATGAGGATGACGTCAGTTTGACGTCGAACCGCCAGTCACCTGTTCGCATCCTGTACAAGAGGGGTATACTACGGTACAAGCTAGATCTACTCCGGGTTTTATAAAGCTAGTCAGCTTCAGTTAGCTTCCCATTCCAGCTCAGGCTTCATCCATGTTACGAAATTGCAAGGTGGATATTGATCGCTTACCCGCCGCTTACCCGAGCTGAGCTTGTTCATGTCGAACGGCGAACTCTTTACTAAGACAAACGCTGAAACATCTATCCGTGGGCTAGTCGGTGTCACATTTTCAGTTGTGTCGAAATCAGAATGATAGAAAAGTCATCTTGCAAATTTAGCAGGCTATGGTGGGGGAATAGGCTGTTAGATGTGCCGCCTACCTTTTATTACGTATCGTAATGCCGTCTTTGGTGTGCTTATCAAACAACTAGCGCCTTTTACTCGGTAACATATTTGGATTAAGTCGTACAAATGTTTTATTGTGTGTGAAGTTTCAAATGCATTCTGTCATTACTAAATGTGTCCTGTGATAGGTATTTTAACTTTTTTTTTTAAATGTACAGAAAAAAAGTTGATTAATAAAATATTTAAATCAGTCGTCTTCAGCAAATGAAGGGGATGACGACGCAATGTGATTTCATTGGTCCTTAAAACTCACGGCTCAGACAATATATTCAAATAAAAGGAGTTAGCCCCGAGTTAGTCTGCCCCAGAGCAGGTTGGTTGTGAGGGATTCTTGGCTATAGAAATATAGCCACATTCGTGTCACCGGTTATCCCGAGTTGAAGTCAGAGTTGACCTAAGTTACCTTGCCAATTCCTCAAACCAGATTCGTAGTGTAGTGCGTTGGATAAATTAGTTAAATATTCTGGAGGGAAAAAGCTGGCTTTAGCTGGCTAACTCATTGATCCTGCTTTGGAGTCTGGAAGTTTACAGACACCACAGCCAAATACATTTAAACTCAGTTTTTCACAATTCCTGACATTTAATCCTAGTAAAAATTCCCTGTCTGAGGCCAGTTAGGATCACCACTGAAATGTCAGAATAATAGTAGAGAGAAATGATCCCAGTGGGTCAGAAGTTTACATACACTCAATTAGCATTTGGTAGCATTGGCTTTAAATTGTTTAACTTGGGTCAAACGTTTCAGGTAGCCTTCCACAAGCTTCCCACAATAAGTTGGGTGAATTTTGGCCCATTCCCCCTGATAGAGCTGGTGTAACTGAGTCAGGTTTGTAGGCCTCCTTGCTCACACACGCTTTTTCAATTCTGCCCACAAATATTCTATAGGATTGAGGTCAGGGCTTTGTGATGGCCACTCCAATACCATGACTTTGTTGTCCTTAAGCCATTTTTCCACAACTTTGGAAGTATGCTTGGGGTCATTGTCCACTTTACGACCAAGCTTTAACTTCCTGAATGATGTTGCTTCAATATTTCCACACAATTTTCCTCCCTCATGATGCCATCTATTTTGTGAAGTGCACCAGTCCCTCCTGCAGCAAAGTATCCACACAACATGATGCTGCCACCCCTGTGCTTCACGGTTGGGATGGTGTTCTTCGACTTGCAGGCCTCCCCCTTTTCCTCCAAACATAACAATGGTCACTATGGCCAAACTATTATATATATTTTTTCATCAGACCAGAGGACATTTCTCCAAAAAGTACGATCTTTGTCCCCATGTGCAGTTGCAAACCGTAGTCTGGCTTTTTTATGGTGGTTTTGGAGCAGTGGCTTCTTCCTTGTTGAGCGGCCTTTCAGGTTATGTCAATATCGGACCAGCATCTTTACAAGGTCCTTTGCTGTTGTTCTGGGATTGATTTGCACTTTTCGCACTGAAGTACGTTCATCTCTAGGAGACAGCACGCATCTCCTTCCTGAGCGGTATGACGGCTGCGTGGTCCCATGGTGTTTATACCTGCGTACTATTGTTTGTACAGATGAATGTGGTACCTTCAGGCGTTTGGAAATCGCTCCCAAGGATGAACCAGACTTGTGGAGGTCTACAATTGTTTTTCTGAGGTCTTGGCTGATTTCTTTTGATTTTCCCATGATGTCAGGCGAAGAGGCACTGAGTTTGAAGGTAGGCCTTGAAATACATCCACAGGTACACCTCCAATTAACTCAAATTATGTCAATTAGTCTATCAGAAGCTTCTAAAGCAATGACATAATTTTCTGGAATTTTCCAAGCTGTTTAAAGGCACAGTCAACTTAGTGTATGTAAACTTCTGACCCACTGGAATTGTGATACAGTGAAATAAGTTGTCTGTAAACAATTGTTGGAAAAATTACTTGTGTCATGCACAAAGAAGATGTCCTAACCGACTTGCCAAAACTATAGTTTGTTAACAAGAAATTGAAGAAATTTGTGGAGTGCTTGAAAAACGAGTTTTAATGACTCCAACCTAAGTGCATGTAAACTTCCGGCTACAACTACGTCCCTGGGCAATTTCCCAAATCAGGCAAATAAGTTCCTGGCTGTTTTAGTTCAAGTTTTATGATAGTTGTAACACAACACAGTTATGAACAAGGTCTGTTTATGATGTCCTCTTTCACCTTTGGTTTAACTCATTTTGCCACATATTATTGCAGGGATGTTTCGATTACAATGTTGGCAAACAAATTACTATATTACTGTACTATTCTCCTACCACTTCCTGTCACCCTGTAGGTGAATCATAATCACTCCTTTAACTGGAACAGAAAAACTCATCCTGTCATGTAATAAAAAAAAATTAAAAATCCTTTTAGAACCTGAAGCTTTCTTCACTTCAGTGACATTTTTTAAAATCCAGGACAGATGAGGAATTAGTGTTGTAATTGGCCCAGAAGAGAGAGAGGGTCCCAGGTAGCGCTGTGAGTACCTCTACAATGCACAGCCTCTCTGGCTAATGAAGATACGCTATGCAGACACACACACACAGTCACTATTCCCACTTCCACTGGCAGCTGGTGTTTAAATGGATGTTTGTTGTAAAAAAAAAAAAACGACCAAAATATTACTGTGTTGAAGACGCTGCGAAATGACATGAAACACAGTGGTTGCGTAATCGATTCCGTGCCATTTGAATTCATCTGAAGCGATTGGAATGTTTTTTGCAACACAGAAATGTTTCTTCTTGCCTCGGCTTGAACCACACCTCTGTCGTGACCCTGGAAGGACGAGGTCATGCTCAAAAGGCACCTAGGACTGAAACAGGTATTACCTGGACTTATTTTTTTGGGTTTGATGCGAAATGTTTAAAAAATGGTTTCTGTTTCTTGCCCTAATGAACAAGACCCTGAGGATAGCCCACCAACATCAAATGGTAACACCTATAAAATAAATAAAACAATGGAAATATGGGATTGACCTACATACCCTTTGACCTTTGAACTCTTCTTGCCCGGTTGCCGTGGTTCCTGAGAGGAGGCGGGGTCTCGTGGCTCGGCCGGCTGGTCTGCATCCTGATTGGATGCGGCTCCAGCGGCAGCGGGGCCGGACGACGGTGAGGCGGAGCTGGCCTTTAGCGTTTTCTGGAGGTTTGACACCTAAGAGAGAGAGAGATAAGAAAAGGTAAACTAATGAAGTTCGAACAGATGTGCCTGATTCAAGCTAAGGCCGACTCGGAATGTACTGGGCCGGCTTGGATATTTTCTTCTTACAAGGTCCTTTCCAGAAGCTATTGTGGATGCATAATCAGGCCAGCCCCAATACAGCCTGGCACTAGTTTGTCTCAGTAATGTGAAAAGCTTAAGGTGTTGTTATTTTTTCTAATGTGAAGAGGTTAGAGAGTAACTTCTACCTCAAGCTGGAGAAGACCGACTCAGGAGGACACACCTGTGGCCCACAGCCTCAATAAAGACACTGGACAGAGCTCTAAATTGGACACTGAAATAGGTCATTGAGTAATGAGTATACGTTTGGCTTATGGCTTCACCTCTAGTGTGAGTGTTTACTCCAGCCAAAACCTGTCCACGAAAATATGACCACAAAGTGAGGAATTCTTGTATTGAGGTTAATTTTGGCCAACAAAACATTTAATTGCTAATTTGCTATCGTAATGGTTAAGTTGTTTCGAATGCAATGATGTAAGTGGATACACATGGCATTTCGGTATGTGGCAAAACGACTTTATAACAGAGTTGTGCCTGTTGTTGATACGCGCATCTGCCCTCTCATTAGCTAGAATGGACCCACCTGATCTCACCTCCTCCTGCCTGCCTTCCATCTTTGAGAACATGTATTTCCATTGTTAGAGCTGTCACTCGACTATCTTGTCAACATAATAGATAATCTTTGACTCTACCCAGAGAAAAGTGGCTACTGGTACTAACCTCTGTCTCCACCTGAACTTTGACCTTCAGCTGGCTCTCTCTGTATTGGTTGGCTCTGGTTACCTGCTCCTCGATCCCACACAGGACCGCCTCACACCCTGAACACCTGAGAGAGACAGATTATTTAGACACTGATATGAATGATCATACTATCTATTTTATATCCCATTCTATACATCTTATTTATTGCATCTATCATGTCCACTGTTATTTTATTGTTTACTATTTGAATTTGTCTCGTTTAAAAAGCGTATTGGTCATTATTATGCATCCACTGTAAGAAATGTGTTCTATAAATAAAGTTTAACTTCGTCCCACCCACCCACCCACCCACACAGCTGGGTTGGAGTCAATACCATTTCAATTCATGAAGTAAACTGAAATGGCACTTCTAGCACCGCTCTTCGCACACACATATCACTAACTAACCACTCCTGCAGTGTGTTGGCTATGTTGGGCAGCTCATTGGGCCCCAGGTCTCGGCCCACGCTGCAGTCCACCTCCACCTGCTGGTTCCTCTGGTCCAGCTTGCCCTGAATGATGTCACAGTAGACCGCCTCAATCAGCAGGTCCTCCAGCTCCCGCACATTCTTCAGCTCCAGCTGCTGCAGGAGCAGGGAGTAGGGCAGGCACTGGGGGAAGAGGGAGACAGAGAATGTCAAATTCTATTATGTTGGGTCAATAGAAGTGAACAGGCACAGGGAGAGAGAGATGTTGAATTTTAGATGCTCTTTATGACGTTAGTGAGGAGGGAGTCGAGCGAGGGTGGTGGGGACAGAGAGAGGGCAAGAGAGAATGTCAAATTATTCTATGTTGGGTCAACAGAAGTTATCTGGTACAGAGAGGGAGAGAGAAATATGGTGAATTTGAGATGCTCTTTATTACTTCAGTGAGGAGAGAGAAGAGATGATGTAAGAGTGAGGAATGGAAAGGTAAGAGAGAGGGGTATAGGAAGGGAGGGCGGGTCAACATAAATGTACAAAACCATTACATCAAAATAGCTACCAGAGATAGAGGGGAGTTTAAAGTTTTAAAGGGGCAGTGCAGTAAAAAAAATGGATGCAACTTTTATTTATTTCCGTACTATGAGGTCAGAAATTCAGAAATTGTATAAATTATGATGACCTTTGTGTAAATGCTTGGAATTTCAGCCTGTTCAGGTGGGATGGATTTTCTTTGGGCCACATCATGATGTCACATTGTGATATGTTTATATAGACCAATGACTGTTCATCTGGGTAAGGGAGTGGGCTCTAGACGATCTTATCAGCCAATCAGGGCGGTGTATGTAAATATCTTCAAATTTGTTTCCTAACGCCCACACGATCAAACTGAGCATTTCAAGGGCCAAAGGAGGCTCGGGGAAATAAATTATAAAACATATATTTTGTAGTTATTAGCATTAAATAAACAGTGATTTATTAGACAGAGTGATGGGGCTTTAACAAGTCTTTATTGGGCAATTCAAGGATAGATTCACCCATTTTGAATGTTTTTTTTATGCATCTCTGAGCAATGTTCTGTCGATTCCCGGGGTCATGTCATGTTTTCATGTGCATCTGAGCTATTCGCCGTTAAAGCAGACAGAAATACAGCCGGCAAATAACTGAGATGGTCATTTCAGGTTTTCATGTGTATCTCAGTTATTTGCCGGCTGTATTTCTGTCTGCTTTAACGGCGAATAGCTCAGATGCACATGAAAACATGACATGACCCCGGGAATCAACAGAACATCGCACAGAGGTATAACGATATAACATTTGAACTGGTGAATCTGTGCGTTAAAGGTGTGCCCATACAGAGGTTCAATGTGGCATACTTATACTTATGACAGTATCAAAAATAAGAAGGGAAGAGAAATACCAGAGAGAAATGGGGGAGGGAGGGAGAGTAATAGAGAAACAGAGAAATGAATCAATCAATTATTTATTGGGGAGAGTGGAGAAAATGAGATATGGGCGAAAGCAAGGTAGGAAGAGAGATGGCAGAGGGAGTAAAAAAATAAATAAATGTGGATGGGCTCGAAATGAGAGTTAGATGAATAGACAACAGGGAGCAACAAATACATAGAGAGACAGAGCTCAGAGAAGAAAGGACAGAATACTTAACACAGTATCTAGCCAGTATCTCATAATGATTTCAATCTCAGCCTGCTATCATTCTCATCTATGTGATATAAATAAAATTAAACCACATCACAGACAGGCTCTTAACAAAGTCCTTCACAACACAGAGTCATTTATCTTGTCCATGTGTCAAGAGTTACAAAGCAAGTTGTCTCATAACCACATCATCAAAATCAAAGTTGAGCAAATTGCTTGCTATTTTTGGTACTGAAGCTTGCTGAGTATTGGTAGAACTACCGTTGTAGGTAGGCTATTAGAGTCCATGGAAACACTGCCAAAATTATTATTTGACCGGCAATCATTTAATAACAAAATAAACAGAAAAACTAGACAAGATAAATCCAGAGAGCATTACCTTCAGATTAAATGGAAAACAGATGATGGCTATCATTATATTACATATCATTCTAAACTATTTCTATAATTATAATGTGAGTGACCCCCATTGAGCGTACTAAATCTAGCAGGGTAAGGAATTTAAAACCAGATGAATGGGTGGAACTCTACCTTGAGATTAGATGCCAGACTGATGATGGAGAGGTGACGGAGTTTGTTCCTCTGGGCTGGGGTCAACTCTGGGAGAGAGGCTGCCCTCTCTGAAAGAATTAACATACCACAAACAGACAAGGAAAAGAAAGAGACAGCGAAAGAGCAACAGAAAGGAGACACATTATGACAGGGAAACATCCCTACAAAGAAGCGTACAGGCTCTGTCCAGGCAGAAACTGCTGCTGCCTGCTGAATTACAGAAGGGAATACAATGAAAAATATTTTGAGTGTGTGTGTGAGCCTGCGCATGTGGATGCTTTAAAAAAAAAAGAAAAAAAAAGAGTATTCATCTGTGTTCCATTTTGCAATTCTAAAAAGCACTATGAAAGTGAATACGGTATGTGTTGACATAACAAGATTTGTATTTCTCTCTTCCGTTTTGCTCGTCTCTTATTGAAGTCTTGTTACATAAATGTGTTGCTAAAGAATGACAAGTCCTTTACATATTCCGGTATTTCAAAGGGCATTCAGGATTTCATTTGGCAGTTTGTGAAATTGCAACCACTATGAATGTCTAACAAAACATCAGAGAAGTCTGTCCCTGGTTGAGTCCCAATGAGCTCACCTTCCTCCTAAAGTGTGCACTTGTTCACTATTCCCCACAAATGTAAAAGCATTGGATTGGTGTAGGCAGGCTAAAGCAGTGATAGTCAACTGTTTCGGCAGGCACCCCATTTATTCCACCAGAAGTTCTGGGGACCCCATTTTTTTCCACCAGGAATGCAAGCGGGAGTTTTCATATACCAGTTCTTTAATTCCAAATCCCCGAAGGAAAGTGAACAAGTGCATACTTCTGGAGAAAGGAGAGGTTATTGGGGACGCAACCTCTGCCGTGCCAAACATTGTCACTTGGCTCCTCGTATAGGGTCAAATAAAGTCTTGTGGTTGACTCTGTAAATGATCGGGGGCTGTGACAACCTACGACATTGATGAGTTGCCTGGCCTGCAGGGCCGATGAGCAGGGAGAGAAATACTGCTAATAATAAAACAGCTCCAGGGCCACTACATGACTTATTCACACAGCACCGCTGCCTGCCACGCTCGTACCTTTATAGTCACAGTAGGTTCCATAGGCGAAGAGGTTGAGTAGCTGATACACTGGAGCGTGCGGGCCTGTCTCCAGCTTGGGGTAGAGTAGGAGAAGAAGGTGGGTGGGGGGACAGATAGAGGGGGCTTGTTAGGGTCTCTAGCTATACCACCTCCAGTGAGAGCTGTGCCTTGAGAACAGCTGTGACTGTGTGCTTGTTTCTGTGTGTGTGTGTGTGTGTGTGTGTGTGTGTGTGTGTGTGTGTGTGTGTGTTTACATGCGAGTGTGTGTGTTACCTCTCTGACGTTGGGCAGCTCAAGGATGTCTGAGAACACGTAGAGGCCTGGTGTCTCCAGCAGAGAACTTATTGCCTGGGCCAACGCCGGGCCTGAGAGAGAGAGGAGCTGCTCTACCTCCATCTGAGAGATAGAGAGATAAAGAGACAAGAGAGTGAGAGAGAGTGTGCAAGAGAGAGAACTAGCAAAAAAGACAGAAGGCAAACAGAAGTGAGTAGGAGAAAGACAAAATGAGGATAAGAGAAATAATGACAGAAAATGCAAGACAGTGAGAGAATGGAGGGAGAGAGGGGAGGGAGGAAAGGAAAAAAGTGAAGAGACTTAAAATTGTCTTGAATACAATTGTTGACCTTCAATGAACCGTTAATACTGCATATCTTACATTTAAGAGGCTGATCAGCTTCTTTTTAATAGCAAGACAACTTCAATGCTCTGTTAATGTATGCATGTAGCTCTGTCTAACCAAAACAATTACACAAATAGCCCTTGTGGCAAGACTCCAAGTCAGTAATTCAATTTTCCCTCTCAAACTGATGTGTAGGCAAGTGCTTTGAAAAACACCCTTCTGGCCAAAGCCAGTCACAGACACAGATTATCATTTTACATAATTAAATAGGCCTAGCTTAATTTGAATATGAAATTGGCCCTACTAAAAGCACTGAGAATTTGAGACCTATCCTATTTGTATTTGATATACTTGGCTATTTGGTGAGAATAATAGCCAGACACCACATTACTTATAAATAGCCTAGCTAGCTACGTAGTAGTAACCTTCCTAGGCTGGGCACTAGGACACTCCATGCCATTGTCAGATAACCATTTGCACACGTAGCTACTACTTCACAATGTAGCTATTTAGGTAGCCTATTAAACTCAACTAGTCGGCTACTATAGGCTAGCTTAGGGAACAATGCTGTGGAAAATATTGACTGACATGTAAAATAAGGAATCATGTCAGATCAATTCTATCTGCATCGTTCGACCTACTAAACTTGGCCCTAGTGTAGTGTTTTGAGTCAAGTTCATTCAATGCTGGTTCCCAGGGCAGGGAACGATTTTCTGACTAGTAGTAAAGTTGGCTAGCTAACATCACACGGTCTTGTGTATTTTGTTTTATGTCACACAGTCATGAACAACCGATTGCATGCTAGCCTAGAAGGGAGCTAGTTCACTAGCTCTTTGTGGTAGATTTACAATCGAAACGATAATTAAAAACTGGCCCAAAGAATCACAAACGAAAAGATTGCTAAAGTTTGTTGTAGCAAAACTAGCACATAAGAGCTAGCTTACTACAGTATGACTATGAGGAGTCATGCTAGCTGCTGCTAACGTTACCACTACAGCTCGAGGCATGACCGTAAAGCGGTAACGTTAGGCCTCTTCCTGTTTTTCGGTTGTCTACCGACTCAACTCTAACGTAGCTAAATGATGCAAGGGCAACCATGCGATTACCTTTATTTAAAACTAGTTTACACATTTGTCCATAGAAAATAAAAGCAACAAATTACCTTATTGGTAAGCTAACTCAAATTGATAGCCTGTCCCCCGAATCCCTCAGTTCCGCCGTCAGTGCACGTTTAACAACAAAGGAGAACATCACTGCTCATTGGGCGAAACGTGAAAAGGAGGAGGGGAGTGTTTGTCTTGACTGACAAGGGACTGAACGGACCAGATTGTTGCTTTTAAAAGAGTGCCATCTTGTGGAAAAATAGTATCTTCTTTGATGTGGTTTATCGGCGATTTGCATCCAACCTTATGGTGCATTGCCGCCACCTCCTGTACTGGAGTACTGGAGTGTGGGCCCGAGACAGGGATAAACTAAATCCCATCTGGCAGCCCCGTTTCTCTAAAAATAGATAACCAAATATTTGAGACTATGTCTAATGACGTTCTACTCAATATACTATCTAAACTCATGTTCTGTATTCCCTTCTCCCTCACACTAGATTATCAGCCTCTCTCTTTGCCTCTGATACTGCCCACACTGTAGCAATACATGCTCCACGGTCTCCCGGTTTCCCGGTTTCCTGGCAATAATCACACTTTCCTGTTGAATGCTTTCCTATCACTTTTAAGGTCTTATTCAACTGGCTGTGACCCACCCTTAATATTGTACAAAAAACGTCCTCCCCTCCCCAACTTTCCTCTGTACTTGAAATAAATGCCTGCCCTTAGTATCTCTATTCCACTGTCCCTGCCATCTCTGCACCATCACTGTCCATATCAGGCTCGTTGAAACTACAACATCAACATCCCCACTAATAAGTGTTTGTTTAGCCAGTACATCAACTGCCTCGTTCCCCTCCACCCCCACATCGGCTGGGACCCAAGTAAGTCTTATCTGTTTATCTGCACCTCATAAAAGCAGGTCTTGTCTACTACATGAGCTAAATGACTAGAGACTCATCAACACTGCCCATGAATCAGAGCAGCTACTCTGTCTGGCTTGACTTCCTCCACCCACTGCCAGGCCAACAGTATGGCCATCAGCTCCGCTGTATATACAGCCAGATGATCTCTAATTAGTTTCCTGACTGCCTCCCCACATTCCTGCACTACAAATGCTGACCCAGTACTTCCTGTCCTTGGATCTTTTGAACCATCTGTGTCAATGGCCACAGAATCCTGAAACACAGTATTAAAGACGTCTCTTCAACCAATCAGATGGATCAGCACCCGCCCTATCTTTCTGTAGTCTCTCCAACACTTCTAGATCAACTACTGGAGGCGAGAGTAGCTAGTGGTGGATTTACAGGAATAGCTACTGTTGGACTAAACTCCCTTCCATACAGTCCCACCTCCTTTGCCTGGATATTTCCCACCCACCCAACGCTTGTGTTCTGTCTTTGCTCATGTTCCCAGCATGCCTGTAAAACCCCTTTCGCAGGATGAGACATCCCATGTCCCTGTAGGTTGACCCAATAATTAATTGCCAGCTTCTGTCTGCTAATCTGCAATGGCATATCCCCCATCTCCACCTGTAGTGCAGGCACTGGGGACGTCCGAAACGCACCACTACATTTTCTGAGTCCTTGTCCCTGTATGACATCTAGCCTTTCCAATGAGGTCTGGGCTGGCGAACCATACCCTATACTGTCATAGTCTACTACAGATCGGATCAATGCAACATACATGGTCCTCAATGAGGAACGCCCAGCCCCCCAACTCCTTCCCCGTCAGACAGCGCATCACATTTATCACCTTCTTACACTTTCCCACCTCTTTCTCAATGTGTTCTGCCCAGATCAGTCAAAAAAGAGAGAACAAGAGAATAGAATGAAAGAAGAAGAAGAAAAGTATACCATAAGGAACATGATGAAGGCCCCAACCCTCTCCAAGTTTCTCCCATATAACCTATAACCTCAAGCGTTCCTCATCTCCCACCTTCCTCCTGACAAAAAAAACCCCCACAGTCTTAAGTTTTCTCTACAGAGAACCTGAATCCCCACATTAATGCCCACCGCTCAACCTCATCGATTGCTTCCTGTACCTTCCTGACTATGTATGGCACATTTCTTCCCCTCTTCCATAAGGTCCCATCATCTGCAAATAACGTCCTCCCAACATCCGGCCGTACCTGAGAGTACACATCATTGATCATGATTGAGAACAACAGAGGACTAATCACGCTCCCCTGCAGTGTACCGTTATCCACCAGGTAGCTGCCTGATAGATATTTCCCCACCCTCACCAAACAGGAATTCCTTTATCCAGTTGTAATTTCTTCCTCCTACCACAATAATATCCATTTTGATGAACAACCCCTCCTTCCACATCATATTATATGCCTTCTCCACATAAAAAACAACAACAGTCTCCGTTTTCGCCTGAGCCTTCCTGACCTCTGCTTCTAAGCAGAACACTGGGTCCATATCCCCTACCCTTCCTGAATCCACTCTGATGTGGCGATAATAGCCACCTGATCACCAGAAAGTAATTTAGCCTCTCCGTAATTATACGGTCCATAATCTTACATACATGTGATGTTAAAGCTTTTGGCCGATAGCTGGTTTGGCCTCGTTGGGTCTTTCCCTGGCTTCTGGATTGGTAACACTACTGCCTCCTTCCAACTACTTGGTAGTTTCCCCTCCTCCCACACTCTGTTGTACAACACCAAGGCAAAATATTATGTAAGAAACAGTGTTGTCTTAAAGAAATTAAAATACGATTTCTAGATTAGAAATACGAATTAAAAAACATAATTTCAGCAAATAAATGTGTTTAAATGTGTAAAAAGAACTACAAAAAAACATGAAAACGCATTCATTTTTCAGGCTACATCATTGAACAATAAAACAATGGATGAGCAAAGACACAGGAGAAAGCAATAGATGTTCGCCAAAATCTTTTCAAACATTTTTTTTTTATTTCCGGTAAAATGTAACATACACTGGAAAAAACCCAGACACAAACCAGAAAGAAACATCAGAGGTAGAGTAATTAATTTGAAAATACAGTTTTTAATGACACATTAACTCTCAGGAATACACTTTCATGGTTAGTGCAGCAATACAGTATATTTTGCAGATTTCTGTACAGGTCACACACAAAACAAAAAGCATGCAGATTGCTCAAAAGTATCACAGCAATCCGTTTGGCAGGCAGCAGAGTTGATTAGAGCATCTACCTCCTTGATTGCAGTAACTGATTTACTAAATTGAGTGCATGAATTTAAATTCCCCTTGCAGAAGGTGCCAGATTTGCTAGATGTTTGCATCTGTTATTTTCAGTACGGAATGAACATTTCATGAAACTACCTATACCATAAAACTATCATTCATCTCGTCTTGACGTTCGATATCTTAGTCCTTCTCTTAACCTCTCCTGTCCCATTTTGCTTTATGGTTTCTGAGAAAATACTAAGTAATACGCACACTTGGCAGTGTAGGTGAATAAATCTGATCCATAACCAAGTTCAGTTCCCAGTTTGGATGTTTCCAGTAAAAACTGTGATTTCACTTTTATAGCGCTTTTCATTTGCACTAAAACATCTCAAATCGCTTGAAAGACAGAAAAAGGATCAACTATTTAAGACAACATTGCCATCGTTCATGAATACGTGGATGGCAGATCGAGATGAGCGGGTAGTAGTTCATGGCTTCATTTTAGTCCTGTGATTCAGTCTAGCCGGATGGCATCCATCTGACAAATGCGTTTGTAGATGTTGTCACACGGCACGTCAAACCAGGTCTGCGAATGGCTGTCCAAGGTGGCACAGTCTTCCCCATGTGATCCTCCTGACTGATGATTGTCAGGCTCAGAGCTATACTCATTCCAATACCTGAAAGAGAGACAGGGAGAGAGGAGAGGAGAGAGAGAGAGAGTGATGGGGAGAGAGAGAGAGAGAGAGAGAGACAGAAGGGTTGAGGGAGAGAAAGAGAGGGGGTAAGGGGGAGAGGGAGTAAGGGAGAGAGAGAGAAATAGAAAGGCCAGAAACAAAAGGAGGGAGGCAGTTAGGGAAAGAGGTAGAAAAAGAGGGAACAAGAGAATAGAATGAAAGAAGAAGAAGGAAAATAACAATTGAGAAAGGGAGCAAGGGAATGAGACAGTGTAGAAAAGTAACTATTTGCCTCCCTCTTATGGATTATTGTGGATTATTTTGAATGGGCTTCACATACTTGTTTGTCAGTGTTGTGTTGTCCACCCATCTCCAATCCCCTTCCTTCTCTCTATCTGATAGGCCAATCCAGAAGTGGTAGTCAAACCCGCCAATCCTCCGGGCCTCTTTTTCCAGAGCGTCCTACAAGCAAGGACAGTTATGGTTACAATGCGTGGAATTCGCATGCACAAATACACACACACACACACACACACAGACACTATCTTACATGCTGTTCCTTGCTGTGCAGGATGGTAAGGTGGCTGCCCAGGGAAGTACAACTGTCTCTGCTGCTCGGCCAGTCCATCTTGTCATTGCTGAAGGAGTAACATTTCTCACCTACATGAATCCAGCCCTCAGGACACTCCCTACACTTCTTTACTGTGAGAAGAGGAGAGGAGAAAGAGAAGAGGAGGAGAACAGGAATAGAGAGTTTAAAAGAGATGAAGAGGTGAAGATGAAAATGACAAAGGGAGACAGATGAGTGAATATGCATGGGGAATTAATGTCTTATGTATACTGTATAGTGCACACTGTAAAGTAACACTGTAATTGATATGGTCATTTGGGGTATTATCAACAGTAAAATACTGTGAAACGTTTTACTGCAGCATACTGCAAATTATGCTGCATTGTGGGAACATTTTGTGGGCAGGGAAAGGATTGCTGTATTTGGAATGGTACTGTAATTCCGTCCCATAGAATACAGTACTGTACCGTATTCTTGGAGCACCAAAACAACCTTTTGACCACTAGTGGGTGCATGGTATTGTTGTTTCTAGCTCTATTTCTGTTGCACCCTTTAGTGAGAGTGCTGGACCAACTTAACTGGTATGTAGTAGTGCCGCATCAATTGAAAATATATAGTTGACAGATGCATGTAAGTAACTGTTAACTTCACGGCAACCCCTTTACAGTGCACCATTTCTTACGTGGAATAGTGTAACAGTGAACGACAGTTGTCTAAAGTATCTATCCACTCTGAATTACACTTAGTCCTCCTTCACCTGTCTTTGAGCAGCTCTGGCCCAGTTTGGAGTAGTCATCACAGAGACTGACATATCGTCCTCGAACTGAGTTCAGCTTCAGGGTCAGAGATGCTGCCTCCAGGGGAACACTGGGTAACGGCCTGCTAAACACTGAGAGAGAGAGAGAGAGAGAGAGAGAGAGAGAGAGAGAGAGAGAGAGAGAGAGAGAGAGTCAGAGATAGAGAGAGAGTCAGAGAAAGAGAGAGAGAGAGAGAGAGAGAGAGAGAGAGAATGAAAAAGAGGAATATATACAGAATTGAGATGTCAGGGGCAATTTGGTGTTTCTTTAAAAATAGTGAATGCTCTCAGCGTGTTACAACTACTAAACAGCCTGGGCTGCCAGAGAGAGAGAGTCCTGGGAGGGAACAAATTTCACAATTCTGGACTTTTGTTCCTCTTGGATTGCACAACTCCCACAACTATCGTTACCATTCTGCATGCCAAAGAAGGCATGACGAGTGAAAGTAAGGGAGAGGGGGGTGCTGGGTTGGAGAGAGAGAAAAAGAGACAGAGAGAGAGAGAGATTGATGTTTACTCACAGAGTACGCTCAGAGCGATGTTGGCACAGATGGATGCCAATAGACCAATCAGCACAAAGAGGGCAGTCTGACCTCTGAGACACTCTGACCCCCTCTTCAGCTCCTGGGCATCTGATTGGACAGATTACAGCTCAATGCAAAGAGTGACACATTTACATTTAATTTACATTGGAGTCATTTAACATTTAACTATAGGTAAAAAATAACCACATATAACAGTCATTGCAAGTCAGCAGGTAGCCTAGTGGTTAGAGTGTAGGGGCGGCAGGTAGCCTAGTGTTTAGAGTGTTGGACTAGTAACCAGCAGGTAGCCAAGTGGTTAGAGCGTTGGGCCAGTAACCGAAAGGTTGCTGTATTGAATCTCTGAGCTGACAAGGTGAAAATCTGTCGTTTGGCCCCTAAACAAGGCAGTTAACCCACTGTTCCCCGGTAGGCTGTCACTGTAAATAAGAATTTGTTTGTAACTGACTTGCCTAGTTAAATAAAGGTTCAATTTAATATAAAAAAGTCTAACCTTCCTCAAAATAATATTAATCTGTCAAATCAGTGGCAGTAAGTAAATCAGAGTGTGAGAGTTCATTGTCATGCTTCAGAAGTCCTTTGACTATGAACAACGCCCCTCTAATCTATCTGTAACTCTACAATTTTACAGTGGGCTAACATGGAACCATAACATTGTAAAAAGGTGACAATCACTTAAAAAATATTTAAAAGGATTAGCTCTAAAGGATTCCAAAGGAACTGACTATTCCCTAAAGAGATACCATGTCCTTAGAGTTATGGTCAATCTCACACTTATGCACGTACGCTAGTACGCACACACACACACAAACACTTACTGTGGTTGTTGAGGATAGGCTTGTTTCCTCTGGAGGATATATCCTCAGTAAACTCGTGTAGACTGGTATAGTTCTCTACCTCCTCCATGGTTGAAGTTTTGTTTCTTCACCAGCTCTTCTCACTACAATCACGAGTTAACTTACTAATACCAACTATTGCACAATCTCCCAACCTTGTAACTAACTGTAAATACAGTTAAAGTTGCAATTCTGTTCCACAAATTGTTTGCCCAGTATCCTATTAGCAGTGTTTATAGTTGCTCCTCCAGAAATTCACCGGTAGTTCTTATAGTGTTGCAGCAAACCTGCTTGCTCTTGCTCTCTCTCTCTCTCTCTCTTGCTCTCTTGCTCTCTTGCTCTCTCTCTCTCTCTCTCTCTCTCTCTCTCTCTCTCTCTCTCTCTCTCCTCTCTCTCTCTCTCTCTCTCTCTCTCTCTGAATTAAGTGCTGGATCTGGCAAGAAGGACTGTGTGACAGGGGGATGAGTCAGGAGAGCGTGTGAGTGTCTGTGTGTGTTTTTGAACAAAAACTCTCAAGAAATTGTAACTGAGGCAGGAGTTTGGCAGGAACTGGAAGGAGGGTCTTTCATATTGTGTGTGTTTCTATGAAAAGTACTCGATTTAGGAAATATCAAAATCATGCTCTGAAGTAACGTCTTTGTCTCTGTTTCTCAATGTGATTTGGTGTTTTAGAATCTGGCCAAAATGACTGTGTAAGGCGCTAGTGAACTGTAGCCTGGGGGGACGAGAGGATACCAAGTTAAACAACTAGACATCTTACAGAGTCTTACGGGAAGAGGTTGGACAGCAAGCTGTGTGTGTGTGTGTGTGTGTGTGTGTGTGTGTGTGTGTGTGTGTGTGTGTGTGTGTGTGTGTGTGTGTGTGTGTGTGTGTGTGTGTGTGTGTGTGTGTGTGTGTGTGTGTGTGTGTGTGTGTGTGTGTGTGTGTGTGTGTGTGTGTGTGTGTGTGTGCGTGTGCGTGTGTGTGAGTATACACGTGGAATTGATGCAGCTGCTCATTTGTGAAAACAAAACAAGTAAACCCATGCTGTTACACAGCGTTTGGCTTAAAGTGCAATGTCATGCTTTTGTAGTAAACCTCTCTGTCAACCTCATGAAACTGCACTGTCATGTATAGTGACAGAGAGAGAGAACTTTGATCGGTCAGACCATTGGCAAATAATGTTCAAACTCTGTGACAAATCCACTTTGTTCGGTAGCATTTGTTATTTCACTGAGACTGATCCAACTCTGCATGACCAGCTTGCCTTAATTCAGCAGTGTAGCCTAGTGGTTAGAGCATTGGACTAGTAATCCAAAGGTTGCAAGATCAAATCCCTGTGCTGACAAGGCAAAAATCTGTTCTTCTACCCCTGAACAAGACAGTTAACCCACTGTTCCTAGGCTGTCATTGAAAATAACAATTTCTTCTTAACTGACTTGCCTAGTTAAATACAGGTAATAATAATTCCATGACAGATTTTCTGTTGTTGCTCCACTTTTCCCATTCAAATCTGTCTCAGGTCCAGCATAACGTTATTTCCACAAGTTGTACTTTCCAACCATTTGCCTACACACTCTCTCTCTCTCTCTCTCTCTCTCTCTCTCTCTCTCTCACACACACACACACACACATACACACAGACACACACCACGTTGGTATGTAACACCACCTCTGAGTGGAAAGAGAGACAGGTTTGATTTATGAACAGTTAAACTAATCATGTAACAGTGATATTACACAGAGAACATGGAGATCTACCAATCTAAACAAGGGGGAAAAAACTTTTGGGTCTACATCACTGTGTGTGTGTGTGTGTGTGTGTGTGTGTGTGTGTGTACTTTTGTGTATCGAGTTTGGGCAAGTCACTTTGTTACAATGTTTAGGTTAATTTAAATGGCGTCTAAAAATACATCCTGTACGGAGAACACACACACACACACACACACACACACACACACACACACACACACACACACACACACACACACACACACACACACACACGCACGCACACACACACACACACACACACACACACACACACACACACACACACACACACACACACACACACACACACACACGCACGCACACACACACACACACACACACACACACACACACACACACACACACACACACACACACACACACACACACACAGACACACATTTTTATGGCTTCTAAAGGTACATCCTGTACGTAGAACTGTTACTGGAGAATGAATTGTCATCTCTATTCTAGTCAGGTTAAACTCTCATCTGATTGACATGTATACAGTATAACACAACTTTGCTGAGCTCTCTTTGATCAATCCAATCAGGTTCCCGGGGTGGAGGGGGGAGTGGGCAGGGCTTCTGACGTGTCAGACCATCCTCCTTGTGCTAATTGGCCTCTTGGTATCCATCAGCACCAATCAGGGAGCTACAGAGCCCCTGTCAAATGCCACTCAACCTTGGGAGACCCCTGAGGAAGAGATGGCCTCCCTGAGGTTGAAGCTGAGTTCTGAGCTGCGACGCTACAGCCGGCTATGTGATGACTATGCCAGCCTGGCACAAAACTGCTCTGCCACAGGTTAGCACTAGCCAGCAAACACTATGTACATGTTAGAGAATGACTCCATTGCCACCAGACGGCACAGAAACACTGATGGACAAATCACTGATCTCCTAAATAATTGCTCATTATGTGATCATGAGTCGTGCTTCTTGTTCAAACGTATCCCATCACATATGCTGCATACTGTATGTTCCCAGATGGTTTGGACAGGGCCAGGATGTCACATGGTCCGGTTCATGTGATTTGTGGCCCTAATAACATTCCCCACAGTCTACATTCCCTTCCTCTTTATCAAGTTCTCGGAATATTTCCATAACATATTGCAGCAACATTTTCATAAATCTAGGGACATTCCACCTTTGACACAGAATATGAACCCACAGCTGGGTATAGTAAATACTATATCTATCATACAGTACAAAGGTAGGATTATATCCAATCTCTCTCCCTCTC